>NW_026284877.1:0-11096 GCF_023373465.1 Oncorhynchus keta | reverse complement strand
GGACTATCTGTGAAGAGGAGTGGGGTTGCTAGAACTATCATCATGGGACTATCTGTGAAGAGGAGGTTGCTAGACCTATCATCATGAGACTATCTGTGAAGAGGAGCTGGTTCTAGACCTATCATCATGGGACTATCTGTGAAGAGGAGCCGGTTGCTAGACCTATCATCTTGGGACTGTCTGTGAAGAGGATCATCATGGAACTGGGGTTGCTAGACCTATCATCATGGGACTATCTGTGAAGAGGAGCCGGTTGCTAGGCTATCATCATGGACTATCTGTGAAGAGGAGTGGGGTTGCTAGACCTATCATCATGGACTATCTGTGAAGAGGAGGGGTTTGCTAGACCTATCATCATGGACTATCTGTGAAGAGGAGTGGGGTTGCTAGACCTATCATCATGGGACTATCTGTGAAGAGGAGTGGGTTGCTAGACCTATCATCATGGAACTATCTGGTGAAGAGGAGTTTGCTAGGGTATGCTAGACCTATCATCATGGGACTATCTGTGAAGAGGTGCCGAGTTGCTAGACCTATCATCATGGGACTATCTGTGAAGATAACGTCAGGTTTTAATCTGCTTCCTCATGGGACTATCTGTGTAGAGGAGTGGGGTTGCTAGACCTATCATCATGGGACTGTCTGTGAAGAGGAGTGGGGTTGCTAGACCTATCATCATGGGACTATCTGTGAAGAGGAGTGGGGTTGCTAGACCTATCATCATGGGACTATCTGTGAAGCAGGAGGGAGGCTGCTAGAACTATCACATGGGACTATCTGTGAAGAGGAGAAAGGGGGGGCTAGACCTATCATCATGGGACTATCTGGGAAGAGGAGACCAGAGGAGAGGTATCATCATGGGACTAGTAGGAAGAGGAGTGGGGGAGGCAGGAAGGGGATGGGACCAGCTGTGAAGAGGGGAGGGGGTAGCTATAATTCTATCAGGAAGGGACAGGATCAGGGAGAGGAGTGGGGGCTAGACCTATCTATCAAGATGGACTATCTGTGAAGAGGAGTGGGCTAGACACATATATCATGGGACTATACAGACAAGACACAGTACATAGACACTATCATCATGGGACTATCTGTGAAGAGGAGCTGGTTGCTAGACCTATCATCATGGGACTACAAAGAGGGAGCTGGTTGCTAGACCTATCATCATGGGACTATCCGTGAAGAGGAGCCGCTTGCACAAACACACAAACCATTCGTGAAGAGGCGAGGCACGAACGCACATCATGAGGACTATCTGCAAAACATCCACATCCACACTGGTACTTGCAAGGGACCATCTGCAGAAGTGGTTTTGGAGAATCATTCAACACCTGGACTATGTGTTTCACAGTGTGAATGATGGGCAGGAAGGACTTATGTTCACAGTGTGAAGATGGGCAGGAAGGACTTATCATCATGGACTGATGGGCAGGAAGGACTTATGTTCACAGTGTGAATGATGGGACTATCTGTGAAGGACTTATGTTCATCATGACTGTCTGTGGAAGGACTTATGTTGCCAGACCTATCATCATGGGACTTATGTTCACAGTGAATAATGGGAGGAAGGACTTATCATCATGGGAATATCTGGGAAAGGACTTATGTTGCTAGTGTGAATATGGGCAGGAAGGACTTCTGTGAAGAGAAGATGGGCAAAGACTGGGAGGACCTATCATCATGGGACTATCAATGTGAAGAGGAGTGGGGCATTTCGCTACAGACCTCATCATTTCGCTACCTCGCATCAACACAAAGCATGGGACTTATCAACACCAACATTCACAACACAAGCATGAAGAGGCATTTCGCTACAGCATCAGCCACCAAGCATTTTGCTACACTCGCACATCAACACCAAGCATTTCGCTATCTCAACACCAAGCATTTCGAAGAGATGGGCACACCAAGCATTCCGCTACCTATCATCATGGACACCAAGCATTTCGCTACACTCGCATCAACCCCAAGCATTTCGCTACACTCGCATCAACATGGGACTTCGCTACAGTGGCATCAGACCTATCATCATGGGACTGTCTCAACAGCATTTATTTACACTCGCATCAACCCCAAGAAATGCATCATCATGGGATTTCCCTACACTTGCCTTTGTAATTTCATAACACCAAGCATTTTAATCTGCATCAAGCTAAGGTCTTTACTATTTCCTGTAGGAGGACAGAGAGGAAGCATTCCAGGGAGCAGGCAGGCAACACCAGGGGATTTCGGGACATCGCAGAGACAGGGAGGGGGATTTCGCTAGGGACTCGGGATTTACACCATCAGGGATTTAGGGAGCATCAACAAAGAGCAGGGAGGGGGAAGCACCAAGGGATTTAGAGAGGGGGACCATGTGTATCCTGACAAATAACATTTGATTTGATTTGAGGGGAATCAGAACCTTTAGATGGGAACAGACTTGAGGGGGACAGGGAGGGGGCAATCCCATCCTGATGGTGAACAGACCTTTAGGGGGGCAGACTGTACAGGGGACAATCCATCCTGATGGGGCAGGGAGGGGTTGAGCCTAAGCAGGGATCCCATCCTGATGGGGAACAGGGGGGGGACTGGAGGGGGACAATCCCCATCCTGATGGGGGACAGGCCTTTAGGGGTTGGGTGCCGCAGACAATCCCATCCTGATGGAACAGACCTTTAGGGGTTTGACAGTACAGAACACACACCTGAAATGATGGTGAACAGACCAAAGGGGTTGACACAGCACCAATCCCATCCTGATGATGAACAGACCTTTAGGGGGTTGACGTAAACACACAAACCCATCTGATGGTGAAAGACGTACGGGTTGACTGTACAGCAGATAATCCCATCCACACTGGTGAACAGACCTTTAGGGGTTGAAGACGACCCTGAGAATCATTCAACACCTGTTATGTGTGTTCACAGGCCTTTATGGGGTTGAAGGTACAGCACAGTCCCATCCTGATGGGAACAGACTTTTAGGGAGTTGATGGGCAGGAAGGACATGTCCCATCCTGATGGTGAACAGACCTTTACAGTGTGAATGATGGGCAGGAAGGGACTTATGTCAGTGTGAATGATGGGCAGAAGGACTTATGTTCACAGTGTGAATGATGGTACAGCGTCTTATGTTCACAGTGAATGATGGGCAGGACAGACCTTATGTTCACAGGGGGCAGGAAGGTCTTATGTTCCAGATGTGAATGAGAACCAGGAAGGGACTTATGTTCACAGTGTGAATGAATGGGCAAAGGCCTTTAGGGGGTTTAACATTTACTACATGTGATACATGGTCAACAAACACTTTGAAAAACATTCAGACGAAACCTGGTCCTGATGGTGAACAGACCTTTATTGGGGTTTAATTAAAATATGCTGATTGATAGATATATTGTGACATTGTTCTGCATGGGGCTTATTGATCAGTCAGCCTGTTTGCTGTTCAGCTCCAGAAGGATTTTCACCACCACACTGTTTGTTTGCTGGCATGATCAAACACAGTTTAGCAGAGGAGAAATGTACTTAACTATTAACATATGACATAGTGTGAGTTGTGTTCCAGACCACCTGGAACACAAGCCTACCAGAACACAAGCCTACCAGAACACAAGCCTACCAGAACACAAGCCTACCAGAACACAAGCCTACCAGAACACAAGCCTTCCAGAACACAAGCCTTCCAGAACACAAGCCTTCCAGAACACAAGCCTTCCAGAACACAAGCCTACCAGAACACAAGCCTACCAGAACACAAGCCTTCCAGAACACAAGCCTTCCAGAACACAAGCCTACCAGAACACAAGCCTACCAGAACACAAGCCTTCCAGAACACAAGCCTTCCAGAACACAAGCCTACCAGAACACAAGCCTTCCAGAACACAAGCCTTCCAGAACACAAGCCTTCCAGAACACAAGCCTACCAGAACACAAGCCTTCCAGAACACAAGCCTTCCAGAACACAAGCCTTCCAGAACACAAGCCTACCAGAACACAAGCCTTCCAGAACACAAGCCTTCCAGAACACAAGCCTTCCAGAACACAAGCCTACCAGAACACAAGCCTTCCAGAACACAAGCCTTCCAGAACACAAGCCTACCAGAACACAAGCCTACCAGAACACAAGCCTTCCAGAACACAAGCCTTCCAGAACACAAGCCTACCATGTCGAGATAAATCATTTATACGCTCACTTCAAGGTAAGCAACACTGAGTCATGCGCGAGAGCATCAGCTATTCTGGGTGACTGTGAGGTCACTCTCTCCTTAGCCGACATGAGTAAGACCTTTAATTAATAGAAAAACAAAAAAATAATTGATGGTCTAAGTCCACAACAATGCTTAAACCACATGGGTGACAGGGTGGGCCTGTCAGGGCTTGGCTCCCCAGTGGGTGAGCCTGTCAGGGCCTGGCATCCTAATGGGTGGGCCTGTCAGGGCTTGGCTCCCCAGTGGGTGGGCCTGTCAGGGCTTGGCTCCCCAGTGGGTGGGCCTGTCAGGGCCTGGCATCCTAGTGGGTGGGCCTGTCAGGGCTTGGCTCCCCAGTGGGTGGGCTTGTCAGCGCTTGGCTCCCCAGTGGGTGGGCCTGTCAGGGCTTGGCTCCCCAGTGGGTGGGCCTGTCAGGGCTTGGCTCCCCAGTGGGTGGGCCTGTCAGGGCCTGGTATCCCTAGTGGGTGGGCCTGTCAGGGCCTGGCATCCTTGTGGGTGGGCCTGTCAGGGCTCCCCAGTGGGTGGGCCTGTCAGGGCTTGGCTCCCCAGTGGGTGGGCCTGTCAGGGCTTGGCTCCCCAGTGGGTGGGCCTGTCAGGGTTTGGCTCCCCAGTGGGTGGGCCTGTCAGGGCTTGGCTCCCCAGTGGGTGGGCCTGTCAGGGCTTGGCTCCCCAGTGGGTGGGCCTGTCAGGGCTTGGCACCCCAGTGGGTGGGCCTGTCAGGGCTTGGCTCCCCAGTGGGTGGGCCTGTCAGGGCTTGGCATCCCAGTGGGTGGGCCTGTCAGGGCCTGGTATCCCTAGCGGGTGGGACTGTGTCCATCCATGTCTATGCCCCTGATGCAAAAAGCACATGATGACAATTGCGCATCACAAATAGCCACCGAACCAACACTTCGGACTAAAATGCTTCAACACCTGCTTGGCATCCCCATTGTTGCCTCAGTTAGCTGCACGCTCTTGCTGCCTGCAGATGATATTCCACTGAAACTAGACGATGTTGTAACGTGTACGCTGGGAGTCGGGAAGTACAGGGAGTGCAGATTGAATGATACATAAAACAGCACAGAAAACAAGAAACACGAGAAGCAGACATGAAACACGAAACAGAGTCAATAACGCCTAAGGAAAAGAAGAGAGACACATACAGTGGGGAGAATAAGTATTTGATACACTGCCAATTTTGCAGGTTTTCCTACTTACAAAGCATGTAGAGATCTCTAATGTTTTTATCATAGGTACACTTCAACTGTGAGAGACGGAATCTAACACAAAAACGCAGAAAATCACATTGTATGATTTTTAAGTAATTCATATGCATTTTATTGCATGACATAAGTATTTGATCACCTACCAACCAGTAAGAATTCTGTCTGTATGTACTGTATATATATTCTTCCCACTGTGTATGGAAGGTAATCAGGAAGGTGATGGAGCCCAGGTGCGCGTAACGATCGTGACAGGTGTGCGTAATAATCAACAGACTGTATATATATATAGTATATATGCCATTTAGCAGACGCTTTTATCCAAAGCGACTTACAGTCATGTGTGCATACATTCTACGTATGGGTGGTCCCGGGAATCGAACCCACTACCCTGGCGTTACAAGTGCCATGCTCTACCAACTGAGCCACAGAAGGACCAGAAGGACCTCGATCACTGGAGAGGGAGTATACGTGTTTATTATGTTTCTCGTGCTTTGTGATTGTGTCGGCTACTTCGTGCATGATACAGTATACACCTCCACGACACTACTTTGATACGCATCGGTAGAGATTAGATGTAAAAAGCTGTTAAGATATTCATGTTTAGGGAAAGGAGTGTATGTACAGTATGTGGCCTGGCGAAGTGCTTTTTTGCTTTGACTGAATAGAAGCTGACAATTATGAGTTTATTACTCGGCTGGTCTCGGCTTGTCTCGGGAAGAAATTACTAGTCTTACTGAGTCGTCACTGTCCAGACCGAGTAAAGACTGAGTACAAATGTATCTGACACCAAGACAAGACTGTGCCCAGTGGGGACCCATCATGCAGGGCAGAGTCCCACCTGTTTAGCTACAAAATGTGAAATATAATTGAGATAAAATAAAGCCACATACAAACATGGTATCGTTCTTGTTTTCTTGAGTAAGGCAGCTCCAAATTGCAGGTGTTTCAGCTCAGGGCTTTCTGTGGTGGTGAGGCAGCCTAGGGGAACATACGGAGCGTAGGGGTTGGTAATGTTGTCTACTTGCACCGTGATTGGCTCAGTGTTCTGTCACTCATGTGGACACGACGTTACCGCCATGTCTAAGGGTAGACCTCCAAAATTCAAGCCCTTTCGGAGCTGCCGTAGAGTGACATTAGAAGTGCCTATCCAAGAAGGCTCAAAGTCATTGGCTATCCAAGAAGGCTCAAAGTCATTGGCCACAGATAAAATGACGTCCAATCAGCTTTGATTGGACTGATCATGTCAAGGTAGCAGTCATCATCATAAATCAAGTTTATGATCTACTGGCAAATCATTTTCAATCCTTGTCATATGAAGAGATGTTCTGAAAAGAAATGATAGATAACATGTATCGGTGGTCATCGGCCAATAGACATAAACATTTCACAACAAGTTGGAAATCGCAAATTCAACAATAATTGTCTTGGAAGGAATCAATGGCTAACTGCAAGCATTGCAAAGCTAATCACTAGCATGCTAGTCAGTGGAGTGGGTGTGTGGTCCAAGTCTGGGTTTAAGGGTCTCCTTTCCAAGCTTAAAATGATAAACATTAAACATTACATTTACATTACATTTAAGTCATTTAGCAGACGCTCTTATCCAGAGCGACTTACAAATTGGTGCATTCACCTTATGACATCCAGTGGAACAGCCACTTACAATAGTGCATCTAAATCTTTTTAGGGGGTGAGAAGGATTACTTACCCTATCCTAGGTATTCCTTGAAGAGGTGGCAATCCAGCATGATTTATGCCAAGTTCAAAACAACTGAAAACTCGGAACTGGTAAATCTCAGACTTAAGTGAGTTCAAGACAACTGGGAACTCTGGGAAAAACCATACTCCGGCTGGGAAAATACATGTTGAATGGTAATTCAAAAGTCGAAATTTCAGAGTCTACAGTTGCCTTTGAAAGCACCTTACATCCAGAGAAGACCAGACTTTGATGACAACATTTTCCCAGAAAAGGACTGCCGCGCCACCTTCCTGTTCAAGTGAGCACAGCACAAAAAGATGAGTCAAAAAATGTATTCTATGCTGCTCCATGAATTATATAACATGCCAGGGAGATGTGTATACTGTAGCTATGAAAGTAATACTAAGTGTATGTTGTGTAGTAAGCTGTTAGTAGCCCATGTGCCTCACCCTAATCATTTGGTCACGTTCCCCCTCTTAATTTTACCTACTGTTCTGACTTGGTGGTGCACATGTAGTCTGTAACCTGCATTAGAGAAATGTCATCATTGAATATTGTAAGAGCTTTCATTGTCTGCTGATATGTCCCCTTTATTTATCCTACGGTTTTGACTTGGTGTACAGGGAGAATACCCATGTTCTGAATTCTGTCGCTGTACATTTCAAAAGTGCTGACCAAATAGTTATATTGACTACGTCCGTCCTAGCTCGCTCATTAATGACTTAATCGAAATTACCTGTTATCCGCTTGTCGTCCCCTTATGCCATAGTTTGTACATCTCAATTGTCAGTAGAAACCACATTTGTTTAAGCAAGTCAGCCATATCAGCTATGTTTTTTTAAAGGCAGTAAATGAGGCTGAAGGAACTGTTTCGCTGCCAGACAAGGCTCTACTGATAGCCAGGTTTAGCAGTGGTAAGGTGTTAGGACTCTGCTGTTGGGACTCTGGTGTTGGGACTGCTGTTGGGACTCTGCTGTTGGGACTCTGCTGTTGGGACTCTGCTGTTGGGACTCTGCTGTTGGGACTCTGCTATTGGGACTCTGCTATTGGGACTCTGCTATTGGGACTCTGGTGTTGGGACTCTGGAGTTGGGACTGCTGTTGAGACTCTGGTGTTGGGACTCTGGAGTTGGGACTCTGGTGTTGGGACTCTGGTGTTGGGACTGCTGTTGGGACTCTGGTGTTGGGACTCTGGTGTTGGGACTCTGGTGTTGGGACTGGAGTTGGGACTCTGGTGTTGGGACTCTGGAGTTGGGACTCTGGAGTTGGGACTCTGGTGTAGGGACTCTGGTGTTGGGACTCTGGTGTTGGGACTCTGGAGTTGGGACTGCTGTTGGGACTCTGGTGTTGGGACTCTGGTGTTGGGACTCTGGTGTTGGGACTGGAGTTGGGACTCTGGTGTTGGGACTCTGGAGTTGGGACTCTGGAGTTGGGACTCTGGTGTAGGGACTCTGGTGTTGGGACTCTGGTGTTGGGACTCTGGAGTTGGGACTGCTGTTGAGACTCTGGAGTTGGGACTGCTGTTGGGACTCTGGAGTTGGGACTCTGGTGTTGGGACTGGAGTTGGGACTCTGGAGTTGGGACTCTGGAGTTGGGACTCTGGAGTTGGGACTCTGGAGTTGGGACTGCTGTTGAGACTCTGGAGTTGGGACTCTGGAGTTGGGACTCTGGTGTCGGGACTCTGGTGTCGGGACTCTGGTGTTGGGACTCTGGTGTTGGGACTCTGGAGTTGGGACTGCTGTTGGGACTGCTGTTGGGACTGCTGTTGGGACTCTGGAGTTGGGACTGCTGTTGGGACTCTGGAGTTGGGACTGCTGTTGGGACTCTGGTGTTGGGACTCTGGTGTTGGGACTCTGCTGTTGGGTCAGCTTTGTGTCGGCCCTAACAGTTTGTGGGCACCGTTTGTCACCGTTATTGTGAAATTAATAAATTGTTTAGTGTTTTGTTGTGCAGTGGCTGGAATGCTTCTCCATTTTTTTTGGGGGGGGTTCCCCACCAAGATTTACATTATAAAGTCCCAACTGACCTGAAATAATAAATTGTTTAGTGTTTTGGTCTCTGAGTACCACAACACTGCCCCTTACACACAGTGGATGTATCCCAACTAACCTAGACACTCACTATGTGGTCTCGAGTACCACAACACTGCCCCTGACACACGGTGGATGTATCCCAACTAACCTAGACACTCACTATGTGGTCTCGAGTACCACAACACTGCCCCTTACACACAGTGGATGTATCCCAACTAACCTAGACACTCACTATGTGGTCTCGAGTACCACAACACTGCCCCTTACACACAGTGGATGTATCCCAACTAACCTAGACACTCACTATGTGGTCTCGAGTACCACAACACTGCCCCTTACACACAATGGATGTATCCCAACTAACCTAGACACTCACTATGTGGTCTCGAGTACCACAACACTGCCCCTTACACACAGTGGATGTATCCCAACTAACCTAGACACTCACTATGTGGTCTCGAGTACCACAACACTGCCCCTTACACACAGTGGATGTATCCCAACTAACCTAGACACTCACTATGTGGTCTCGAGTACCACAACACTGCCCCTTACACACAATGGATGTATCCCAACTAACCTAGACACTCACTATGTGGTCTCGAGTACCACAACACTGCCCCTTACACACAGTGGATGTATCCCAACTAACCTAGACACTCACTATGTGGTCTCGAGTACCACAACACTGCCCCTTACACACAGTGGATGTATCCCAACTGACACCCCATCCCCTACTGTATATCACGTTCTATTTGTGATCAGGGTTAAGGTTAGCAGTAGGGTTGGCATTCGTAGTCGTCGTAGTAGTAGTAGTTCACCTCTGAGGGAAAGAGGTAGTTTAGGACGTAGCCTAGCTACCTCATCTGTGTACCCCACACAAGGTCCCTCAGTTGGAACAGGTCCCTCAATAATAATGGGCAAATGTTCCACAATCCAGGTGTGGAAAGCACTGATTTACCCAGAAAGCCTCACAGCTGTAATCTCTGCCAAAGGTGCTTCTGCACTGTGTTTCTCTCTCAGGGCCTCTGGTCTAAAGTAGTGCGCTACAGAGGGAATAGGGTTCTATAGGGCTCTGGTCTAAAGTAGTGCTCTGCAGAGGTAATAGGGTTCTATAGGGCTCTGGTCTAAAGTAGTGCACTACAGAGGGAATAGGGTTTTATAGGGCCCTGGTCTAAAGTAGTGCGCTACAGAGGGAATAGGGTTTTATAGGGCCCTGGTCTAAAGTAGTGCACTACAGAGGGAATAGGGTTTTATAGGGCCCTGGTCTAAAGTAGTGCACTACAGAGGGAATAGGGTTCTATAGGGCCCTGGTCTAAAGTAGTGCACTACAGAGGGAATAGGGTTCCATAGGGCTCTGGTCTAAAGTAGTGCACTGCAGAGGGAATAGGGTTCTATAGGGCTCTGGTCTAAAGTAGTGCACTATATAGGGAATAGGGTTCTATAGGGCTCTGGTCTAAAGTAGTGCACTACAGAGGGAATAGGGTTCCATAGGGCTCTGGTCTAAAGTAGTGCACTGAGAGGGAATAGGGTTCTATAGGGCTCTGGTCTAAAGTAGTGCACTATATAGGGAATAGGGTGTCATTGGGGAAGTAGACCATCTATTTGTCCTGAATGGGGTTTCAGGTTTAGACTGCAATAGTCCTGCTTTCAGAGAGAAATGAGGACATGTGGGGCAACACACATACACACGCATACACACACACACACACACACACACACACACACACACACACACACACACACACACACACACACACACACACACACACACACACACACACACACACACACACACACACACACACACACACACACACACACACACACACACACACACACAGGGTAGAGACAGCTGGTGTATAAAGATAGCACTGGGTCAGAGCAGCTTAGAAGCAGCAGAGGGTTGTGATAGTGTCACTGGCACTCAGGGGTCAAGGGTTAAGGGTCAAAAGAGACCGTTGCCCTCCTCGATAC
>NW_026284876.1:0-16519 GCF_023373465.1 Oncorhynchus keta | reverse complement strand
GGACTGTTACATACAGTCTACAGGGGACTGTTACATACAGTATACAGGGGGCTGTTACATACAGTATACAGGGCGACGCTAGTGTACATACAGTAATACAGGGAGACTGTTACATACAGTATACAGGGGACTGTTACATACAGTATACAGGGGACTGTTACATACAGTATACAGGGGACTGTTACATACAGTACACAGGGGACTGTTACATACAGTATACAGGGGACTGTTACATACAGTATACAGGGGACTGTTACATACAGTATACAGGGGACTGTTACATACAGTACACAGGGGACTGTTACATACAGTATACAGGGGACTGTTACATACAGTATACAGGAGACTGTTACATACAGTATACAGGGGACTGTTACATACAGTATACAGGGGACTGTTACATACAGTATACAGGGGACTGTTACATACAGTATACAGGGGACTGTTACATACAGTATACAGGGACTGTTACATACAGTATACAGGGGACTGTTACATACAGTATACAGGGGACTGTTACATACAGTATACAGGGGACTGTTACATACAGTATACAGGGGACTGTTACATACAGTATACAGGGGACTGTTACATACAGTATACAGGTTGGAGAGGGGACTGTTACATACAGTATACAGGGGACTGTTACATACAGTATACAGGGGACTGTTACATACAGTATACAGGGGACTGTTACATACAGTATACAGGGGACTGTTACATACAGTATACAGGGGACTGTTACATACAGTATACAGGGGACTGTTACATACAGTATACAGGGGACTGTTACATACAGTATACAGGGGACTGTTACATACAGTATACAGGGGACTGTTACATACAGTATACAGGGGACTGTTACATACAGTATACAGGGGACTGTTACATACAGTATACAGGGGACTGTTACATACAGTATACAGGGGACTGTTACATACAGTATACAGGGGACTGTTACATACAGTATACAGGGGACTGTTACATACAGTATACAGGGGACTGTTACATACAGTATACAGGGGACTGTTACATACAGTATACAGGGGACTGTTACATACAGTATACAGGGGACTGTTACATACAGTATACAGGGGACTGTTACATACAGTATACAGGTTGGAGAGGGGACTGTTACATACAGTATACAGGGGACTGTTACATACAGTATACAGGGGACTGTTACATACAGTATACAGGGGACTGTTACATACAGTATACAGGGGACTGTTACATACACCTTGGGGACTGTTACATACAGTACACAGAGGACTGTTACATACAGTATACAGGGGACTGTTACATACAGTATACAGGGGACTGTTATACAGTACGGGGACTACATACAGTATACAGGGGACTGTTACATACAGTATACAGGGGACTGTTACATACATACAGGGGACTGTTACATACAGTATACAGGACTGTACATACAGTATACAGGGACTGTTACATACAGTATACAGGGACTGTTACACAGTATACAGGGACTGTTACATACAGTATACAGGGGGCTTTACATACAGTATACAAGGACTGTTACATACAGTATACAGGGACTGTTACATACAGTATACAGGGGACTGTTACATACAGTATACAGGACTGTTACATACAGTATACAGGGGCTGTTACATACAGTATACAGGTTGGACTGTTACATACAGTATACAGGGACTGTTACATACAGTATACAGGTTGGAGAGGGACTGTTACATACAGTATACAGGGACTGTTACATACAGTATACAGGGGACTGTTACATACAGTATAGGGGACTGTTACATACAGTATACAGGGACTGTTACATACAGTACACAGGGGACTGTTACATACAGTATACAGGTTGGAGGGGACTGTTACATACAGTATACAGGGACTGTTACATACAGTATACAGGGGACTGTTACATACAGTATACAGGGACTGTTACATACAGTATACAGGGACTGTTACATACAGTATACAGGGGACTGTTACATACAGTATACAGGAGACTGTTACATACAGTATACAGGGGACTGTTACATACAGTATACAGGGGACTATTGCATACAGTATACAGGGGACTGTTACATACAGTCTACAGGGGACTGTTACATACAGTCTACAGGGGACTGTTACATACAGTATGGGACTGTTACATACAGTCTACAGGGGACTGTTACATACAGTATACAGGGGACTGTTACATACAGTATACAGGGGACTGTTACATACAGTATACAGGGGACTGTTACATACAGTATACAGGAGACTGTTACATACAGTATACAGGGAACTGTTACATACAGTATACTGTTACATACAGGGACTGTTACATACAGTATACAGGGGACTGTTACATACAGTATACAGGGGACTGTTACATACAGTATACAGGGGACTGTTACATACAGTATACAGGGGACTGTTACATTACAGTATACAGGGGACTGTTACATACAGTATACAGGGGACTGTTACATACAGTATACAGGGGACTGTTACATACAGTATACAGGGACTGTTACATACAGTATACAGGGGACTGTTACACAATACAGGTATACAGGGGACTGTTACATACAGTATACAGGGACTGTTACATACAGTATACAGGGGACTGTTACATACAGTATACAGGACTGTTACATACAGTATACAGGGACTGTTACATACAGTATACAGGGGACTGTTACATACAGTATACAGGGGACTGTTACATACAGTATACAGGGGACTGTTACATACAGTATACAGGGGACTGTTACATACAGTACACAGGGACTGTTACATACAGTATACAGGGACTGTTACATACAGTATACAGGGGACTGTTACATACAGTATACAGGGGACTGTTACATACAGTATACAGGGGACTGTTACATACAGTATACAGGAGACTGTTACATACAGTATACAGGGGACTGTTACATACAGTATACAGGGGACTGTTACATACAGTATACAGGGGACTGTTACATACAGTATACAGGGGACTGTTACATACAGTATACAGGGACTGTTACATACAGTATACAGGGGACTGTTACATACAGTATACAGGGGACTGTTACATACAGTATACAGGGGACTGTTACATACAGTACAGAGGGACTGTTACATACAGTATACAGGGACTGTTACATACAGTATACAGGGACTGTTACATACAGTATACAGGGGACTGTTACATACAGTATACAGGGGACTGTTACATACAGTATACAGGGGACTGTTACATACAGTATACAGGGGACTGTTACATACAGTATACAGGGGACTGTTACATACAGTATACAGGGGACTGTTACATACAGTATACAGGGGACTGTTACATACAGTATACAGGTTGGAGGGGACTGTTACATACAGTATACAGGGACTGTTACATACAGTATGCAGGGACTGTTACATACAGTATACAGGGGACTGTTACATACAGTATACAGGGGACTGTTACATACAGTATACAGGGACTGTTACATACAGTATACAGGGGACTGTTACATACAGTATACAGGGGACTGTTACATACAGTATACAGGGGACTGTTACATACAGTATACAGGGGACTGTTACATACAGTATACAGGGGGCTGTTACATACAGTATACAGGGGACTGTTACATACAGTATACAGGGGACTGTTACATACAGTATACAGGGGACTGTTACATACAGTATACAGGGGGCTGTTACATACAGTATACAGGGACTGTTACATACAGTATACAGGGGACTGTTACATACAGTATACAGGGGACTGTTACATACAGTATACAGGGGACTGTTACATACAGTATACAGGGGACTGTTACATACAGTATACAGGGGACTGTTACATACAGTATACAGGGACTGTTACATACAGTATACAGGGACTGTTACATACAGTATACAGGGACTGTTACAGTACAGTACATACAGGGGACTGTACATACAGTACACAGGGGACTGTTACATACAGTATACAGGGACTGTTACATACAGTGTTATACAGGGGACTGTTACATACATACAGTATACAGGGGACTGTTACATACAGTATACAGGGACTGTTACATACAGTATACAGGGGACTGTTACATACAGTATACAGGGGACTGTTACATACAGTATACAGGGACTGTTACATACAGTATACAGGGGGCTGTTACATACAGTATACAGGGGACTGTTACATACAGTATACAGGGGGCTGTTACATACAGTATACAGGGGACTGTTACATACAGTATACAGGAGACTGTTACATACAGTATACAGGGGACTGTTACATACAGTATACAGGGGACTGTTACATACAGTATACAGGGACTGTTACATACAGTATACAGGGGACTGTTACATACAGTATACAGGGGGCTGTTACATACAGTATACAGGGGACTGTTACATACAGTATACAGGGGACTGTTACATACAGTATACAGGGGACTGTTACATACAGTATACAGGGGACTGTTACATACAGTATACAGGGGACTGTTACATACAGTATACAGGGGACTGTTACATACAGTATACAGGACTGTTACATACAGTATACAGGGGACTGTTACATACAGTATACAGGGACTGTTACATACAGTATACAGGGGACTGTTACATACAGTATACAGGGACTGTTACATACAGTATACAGGGGACTGTTACATACAGTATACAGGGGACTGTTACATACAGTATACAGGGGACTGTTACATACAGTATACAGGGACTGTTACATACAGTATACAGGGACTGTTACATACAGTATACAGGGACTGTTACATACAGTATACAGGGGACTGTTACATACAGTATACAGGGACTGTTACATACAGTATACAGGGGACTGTTACATACAGTATACAGGGACTGTTACATACAGTATACAGGGGACTGTTACATACAGTATACAGGGGACTGTTACATACAGTATACAGGGACTGTTACATACAGTATACAGGGGACTGTTACATACACAGTGTTACATACAGTATACAGGGGACTGTTACATACAGTATACAGGGGACTGTTACATACAGTATACAGGGACTGTTACATACAGTATACAGGGGACTGTTACATACAGTATACAGGGACTGTTACATACAGTATACAGGGACTGTTACATACAGTATACAGGGGACTGTTACATACAGTATACAGGGGACTGTTACATACAGTATACAGGGGACTGTTACATACAGTATACAGGGGACTGTTACATACAGTATACAGGGGACTGTTACATACAGTATACAGGGGACTGTTACATACAGTATACAGGGGACTGTTACATACAGTATACAGGGGACTGTTACATACAGTATACAGGGGACTGTTACATACAGTATACAGGGGACTGTTACATACAGTATACAGGGACTGTTACATACAGTATACAGGGGACTGTTACATACAGTATACAGGGGACTGTTACATACAGTATACAGGGGACTGTTACATACAGTATACAGGGGACTGTTACATACAGTATACAGGTTGGAGAGGGGACTGTTACATACAGTATACAGGGGACTGTTACATACAGTATACAGGGGACTGTTACATACAGTATACAGGGGACTGTTACATACAGTATACAGGGGACTGTTACATACTACAGGGGACTGTTACATACAGTATACAGGGGACTGTTACATACAGTATACAGGGGACTGTTACATACAGTATACAGGGGACTGTTACATACAGTATACAGGACTGTTACATACAGTATACAGGGACTGTTACATACAGTATACAGGGGACTGTTACATACAGTATACAGGGACTGTTACATACAGTATACAGGGACTGTTACATACAGTATACAGGGGACTGTTACATACAGTATACAGGGGACTGTTACATACAGTATACAGGGGACTGTTACATACAGTATACAGGGACTGTTACATACAGTATACAGGGGACTGTTACATACAGTATACAGGGGACTGTTACATACAGTATACAGGGGACTGTTACATACAGTATACAGGGGACTGTTACATACAGTATACAGGGGACTGTTACATACAGTATACAGGGACTGTTACATACAGTATACAGGGACTGTTACATACAGTATACAGGGGACTGTTACATACAGTATACAGGGGACTGTTACATACAGTATACAGGGGACTGTTACATACAGTATACAGGGGACTGTTACATACAGTATACAGGGGACTGTTACATACAGTATACAGGGGACTGTTACATACAGTATACAGGGACTGTTACATACAGTATACAGGGGACTGTTACATACAGTATACAGGGACTGTTACATACAGTATACAGGGACTGTTACATACAGTATACAGGGGACTGTTACATACAGTATACAGGGGGGGCTGTTACATACAGTATACAGGGACTGTTACATACAGTATACAGGGACTGTTACATACAGTATACAGGGGACTGTTACATACAGTATACAGGGACTGTTACATACAGTATACAGGGACTGTTACATACAGTATACAGGGACTGTTACATACAGTATACAGGGGACTGTTACATACAGTATACAGGGACTGTTACATACAGTATACAGGGGAGATACTGTTACATACAGTATACAGGGGACTGTTACATACAGTATACAGGGACTGTTACATACAGTATACAGGGACTGTTACATACAGTATACAGGGACTGTTACATACAGTATACAGGGGACTGTTACATACAGTATACAGGGGACTGTTACATACAGTATACAGGTTGACTGTTACATACAGTATACAGGGACTGTTACATACAGTATACAGGGACTGTTACATACAGTATACAGGGGACTGTTACATACAGTATACAGGGGACTGTTACATACAGTATACAGGGACTTTACATACAGTATACAGGGGACTGTTACATACAGTATACAGGGGACTGTTACATACAGTATACAGGGGACTGTTACATACAGTATACAGGGGAGAGGGGGCTGTTACATACAGTATACAGGGGACTGTTACATACAGTATACAGGGGACTGTTACATACAGTATACAGGGGACTGTTACATACAGTATACAGGGACTGTTACATACAGTATACAGGACTGTTACATACAGTATACAGGGGACTGTTACATACAGTATACAGGGGACTGTATACACTGTTATACAGTATACAGGGACTGTTACATACAGTATACAGGGGACTGTTAGTATACAGGGGGACTGTTACATACAGTATACAGGGACTGTTACATACAGTATACAGGGACTGTTACATACAGTATACAGGGACTGTTACATACAGTATACAGGGACTGTTACATACACATACAGTATACAGGGGACTGTTACATACAGTATACAGGGGACTGTTACATACAGTATACAGGGACTGTTACATACAGTATACAGGGGACTGTACATACAGTATACAGGGACTGTTACATACAGTATACAGGGGACTGTTACATACAGTATACAGGTTACATACAGTATACAGGGGACTGTTACATACAGTATACAGGGGACTGTTACATACAGTATACAGGGACTGTTACATACAGTATACAGGGGACTGTTACATACAGTATACAGGGACTGTTACATACAGTATACAGGTTGGAGGGACTGTTACATACAGTACACAGGGACTGTTACATACAGTATACAGGGGACTGTTACATACAGTATACAGGACTGTTACATACAGTATACAGGGACTGTTACATACAGTATACAGGGGACTGTTACATACAGTATACAGGGGACTGTTACATACAGTACACAGGGACTGTATACATACAGTATACAGGGGCTGTTACATACAGTATACAGGGGACTGTTACATACAGTATACAGGGACTGTTACATACACAGGGGACTGTTACATACAGGGGGACTGTTACATACAGTATACAGGGGACTGTTACAGGGGATACAGTATACAGGGGACTGTTACATACAGTATACAGGGGAGAGGGACTGTTACAGGGGACTGTTACACAGTATACAGGAGACTGTTATACAGTATACAGGGGACTGTTACATACAGTATACAGGGACTGTTACATACAGTATACAGGGACTGTTACATACAGTATACAGGGGACTGTTACATACAGTACATACAGGGACTGTTACATACAGTATACAGGGACTGTTGTTACATACAGTATACAGGGGACTGTTACATACAGTATACATGTACAGGGGACTGTTACATACAGTATACAGGGGACTGTTACATACAGTACACAGGGGACTGTTACATACAGTATACAGGTTGACTGTTACATACAGTATACAGGGGACTGTTACATACAGTATACAGGGGACTGTTACATACAGTATACAGGGACTGTTACATACAGTATACAGGGGGCTGTTACACATACAGGGACTGTTACATACAGTATACAGGGGACTGTTACATACAGTATACAGGGACTGTTACATACAGTATACAGGGACTGTTACATACAGTATACAGGGACTATACATACAGTATACAGGGGACTACAGTATACAGGGACTGTTACATACAGTATACAGGGACTGTTACATACAGTACACAGGGACTGTTACATACAGTATACAGGGACTGTTACATACAGTATACAGGGACTGTTACATACAGTATACAGGGGACTGTTACATACAGTACACAGGGGACTGTTACATACAGTATACAGGGGACATACAGTATACAGGGGACTGTTACATACAGTATACAGGGACTGTTACATACAGTATACAGGGGACTGTTACATACAGTATACAGGGGACTGTTACATACAGTATACAGGGGACTGTTACATACAGTATACAGGGGACTGTTGCATACAGTACACAGGGACTGTTACATACAGTATACAGGGACTGTTACATACAGTATACAGGGGACTGTTACATACAGTATACAGGGGACTGTTACATACAGTATACAGGGACTGTTACATACAGTATACAGGGGACTGTTACATACAGTATACAGGGACTGTTACATACAGTATACAGGGGACTGTTACATACAGTATACAGGGGACTGTTACATACAGTATACAGGGGACTGTTACATACAGTATACAGGGACTGTTACATACAGTATACAGGGACTGTTACATACAGTATACAGGGGACTGTTACATACAGTATACAGGGACTGTTACATACAGTATACAGGGACTGTTACATACAGTATACAGGGGACTGTTACATACAGTATACAGGGGACTGTTACATACAGTATACAGGGACTGTTACATACAGTATACAGGGGACTGTTACATACAGTATACAGGGGACTGTTACATACAGTATACAGGGGACTGTTACATACAGTATACAGGGGACTGTTACATACAGTATACAGGGACTGTTACATACAGTATACAGGGACTGTTACATACAGTATACAGGGGACTGTTACATACAGTATACAGGGGACTGTTACATACAGTATACAGGGGACTGTTACATACAGTATACAGGGGACTGTTACATACAGTATACAGGGGACTGTTACATACAGTATACAGGGGGACTGTTACATACAGTATACAGGGACTGTTACATACAGTATACAGGGGCTGTTACATACAGTATACAGGGGACTGTTACATACAGTATACAGGGGACTGTTACATACAGTATACAGGGACTGTTACATACAGTATACAGGGACTGTTACATACAGTATACAGGGGACTGTTACATACAGTATACAGGGACTGTTACATACAGTATACAGGGACTGTTACATACAGTATACAGGGACTGTTACATACAGTATACAGTATACAGGGGACTGTTACATACAGTATACAGGGGACTGTTACATACAGTATACAGGGACTGTTACATACAGTATACAGGGGACTGTTACATACAGTATACAGGGGACTGTTACATACAGTATACAGGGGACTGTTACATACAGTATACAGGGGACTGTTACATACAGTATACAGGGGACTGTTACATACAGTATACAGGGGACTGTTACATACAGTATACAGGGGACTGTTACATACAGTATACAGGGGACTGTTACATACAGTATACAGGGGGCTGTTACATACAGTATACAGGGGACTGTTACATACAGTATACAGGGGACTGTTACATACAGTATACAGGAGACTGTTACATACAGTATACAGGGGACTGTTACATACAGTATACAGGGGACTGTTACATACAGTATACAGGGGACTGTTACATACAGTATACAGGGGACTGTTACATACAGTATACAGGGGACTGTTACATACAGTATACAGGGGACTGTTACATACAGTATACAGGGGACTGTTACATACAGTATACAGGGCACTGTTACATACAGTATACAGGGGACTGTTACATACAGTATACAGGGGACTGTTACATACAGTATACAGGGGACTGTTACATACAGTATACAGGGGACTGTTACATACAGTACACAGGGGACTGTTACATACAGTACACAGGGGACTGTTACTGTTACATACAGTATACAGGGGACTGTTACATACAGTATACAGGGGACTGTTACAGGGACTGTTACAGTATACAGGGGACTGTTACATACAGTATACAGGGGACTGTTACATACAGTATACAGGGGACTGTTACATACAGTATACAGGGGACTGTTACATACAGTATACAGGGGACTGTTACATACAGTATACAGGGGACTGTTACATACAGTATACAGGGGACTGTTACATACAGGGGACTGTTACATACAGTATACAGGGGACTGTTACATACAGTATACAGGGGACTGTTACATACAGTATACAGGGGACTGTTACATACAGTATACAGGGGACTGTTACATACAGTATACAGGGGACTGTTACATACAGTATACAGGGACTGGATACAGGGGACTGTTACATACAGTATACAGGGGACTGTTACATACAGTATACAGGGGACTGTTACATACAGTATACAGGGACTGTTACATACAGTATACAGGGGACTGTTACATACAGTATACAGGGGACTGTTACATACAGTATACAGGGGACTGTTACATATACAGTTGGAGAGGGGGCTGTTACATACAGTATACAGGGGACTGTTACATACAGTATACAGGGGACTGTTACATACAGTATACAGGGGACTGTTACATACAGTATACAGGGGACTGTTACATACAGTATACAGGGGACTGTTACATACAGTATACAGGGGACTGTTACATACAGTATACAGGGGACTGTTACATACAGTATACAGGGGACTGTTACATACAGTATACAGGGGACTGTTACATACAGTATACAGGGGACTGTTACATACAGGGACTGTTACATACAGGGGACTGTTACATACAGTATACAGGGGACTGTTACATACAGTATACAGGTTGGAGAGGGGACTGTTACATACAGTATACAGGGGACTGTTACATACAGTACACAGGGGACTGTTACATACAGTATACAGGGGACTGTTACATACAGTATACAGGGGACTGTTACATACAGTATACAGGGGACTGTTACATACAGTATACAGGGGACTGTTACATACAGTACACAGGGGACTGTTACATACAGTATACAGGGGACTGTTACATACAGTATACAGGGGACTGTTACATACAGTACACAGGGGACTGTTACATACAGTATACAGGAGGCTGTTACATACAGTATACAGGGGACTGTTACATACAGTATACAGGGGACTGTTACATACAGTATACAGGGGACTGTTACATACAGTATACAGGTTGGAGAGGGGACTGTTACATACAGTATACAGGTTGGAGAGGGGGCTGTTACATACAGTATACAGGGGACTGTTACATACAGTATACAGGGGACTGTTACATACAGTATACAGGGGACTGTTACATACAGTATACAGGGGACTGTTACATACAGTATACAGGGGACTGTTACATACAGTATACAGGGACTGTTACATACAGTATACAGGGGACTGTTACATACAGTATACAGGGGACTGTTACATACAGTATACAGGGGACTGTTACATACAGTATACAGGGACTGTTACATACAGTACAGGGGACTGTTACATACAGTATACAGGGGACTGTTACATACAGTATACAGGGGACTGTTACATACAGTATACAGGGGACTGTTACATACAGTATACAGGGACTGTTACATACAGTATACAGGGGACTGTTACATACAGTATACAGGGGACTGTTACATACAGTATACAGGGGACTGTTACATACAGTATACAGGGGACTGTTACATACAGTATACAGGGGACTGTTACATACAGTATACAGGGGACTGTTACATACAGTATACAGGGGACTGTTACATACAGTATACAGGGGACTGTTACATACAGTATACAGGGACTGTTACATACAGTATACAGGGGACTGTTACATACAGTATACAGGGGACTGTTACATACAGTATACAGGGGACTGTTACATACAGTATACAGGGGACTGTTACATACAGTATACAGGGGACTGTTACATACAGTATACAGGGGACTGTTACATACAGTATACAGGGGGCTGTTACATACAGTATACAGGGGACTGTTACATACAGTATACAGGGGACTGTTACATACAGTATACAGGGGACTGTTACATACAGTATACAGGGGACTGTTACATACAGTATACAGGGACTGTTACATACAGTATACAGGGGACTGTTACATACAGTATACAGGGGACTGTTACATACAGTATACAGGGGACTGTTACATACAGTATACAGGGACTGTTACATACAGTATACAGGGACTGTTACATACAGTACACAGGGGCTGTTATACAGGGGGCTGTTACATACAGTATACAGGGGACTGTTACATACAGTATACAGGGGACTGTTACATACAGTATACAGGGGACTGTTACATACAGTATACAGGGGACTGTTACATACAGTATACAGGGGACTGTTACATACAGTATACAGGGACTGTTACATACAGTATACAGGGACTGTTACATACAGTATACAGGGGACTGTTACATACAGTATACAGGGTACTGTTACATACAGTATACAGGGGACTGTTACATACAGTATACAGGGGACTGTTACATACAGTATACAGGGGACTGTTACATACAGTATACAGGGGACTGTTACATACAGTATACAGGGGACTGTTACATACAGTATACAGGGGACTGTTACATACAGTATACAGGGGACTGTTACATACAGTATACAGGGGACTGTTACATACAGTATACAGGGGACTGTTACATACAGTATACAGGGGACTGTTACATACAGTATACAGGGGACTGTTACATACAGTATACAGGGGACTGTTACATACAGTATACAGGGGACTGTTACATACAGTATACAGGGGACTGTTACATACAGTATACAGGGGACTGTTACATACAGTATACAGGGACTGTTACATACAGTATACAGGGGACTGTTACATACAGTATACAGGGGACTGTTACATACAGTATACAGGGACTGTTACATACAGTATACAGGGGACTGTTACATACAGTATACAGGGGACTGTTACATACAGTATACAGGGGACTGTTACATACAGTATACAGGGGACTGTTACATACAGTATACAGGGACTGTTACATACAGTATACAGGGGACTGTTACATACAGTATACAGGGGACTGTTACATACAGTATACAGGGGACTGTTACATACAGTATACAGGGGACTGTTACATACAGTATACAGGGACTGTTACATACAGTATACAGGGGACTGTTACATACAGTATACAGGGGACTGTTACATACAGTATACAGGGGACTGTTACATACAGTATACAGGGGACTGTTACATACAGTATACAGGGGACTGTTACATACAGTATACAGGGACTGTTACATACAGTATACAGGGACTGTTACATACAGTATACAGTATACAGGGACTGTTACATACAGTATACAGGGGACTGTTACATACAGTATACAGGGGACTGTTACATACAGTATACAGGGGACTGTTACATACAGTATACAGGGACTGTTACATACAGTATACAGGGGACTGTTACATACAGTATACAGGGGACTGTTACATACAGTATACAGGGACTGTTCTGTTACATACAGTATACAGGGGACTGTTACATACAGTATACAGGGACTGTTACATACAGTATACAGGGGACTGTTACATACAGTATACAGGGGACTGTTACATACAGTACAGGGGACTGTATACAGGGGACTGTTACATACAGTATACAGGGGACTGTTACATACAGTATACAGGGGACTGTTACATACAGTATACAGGGGACTGTTACATACAGTATACAGGGACTGTTACATACAGTATACAGGGGACTGTTACATACAGTATACAGGGACTGTTACATACAGTATACAGGGGACTGTTACATACAGTATACAGGGGACTGTTACATACAGTATACAGGGGACTGTTACATACAGTATACAGGGGACTGTTACATACAGTATACAGGTTGGAGAGGGGGCTGTTACATACAGTATACAGGGGACTGTTACATACAGTATACAGGGGACTGTTACATACAGTATACAGGGGACTGTTACATACAGTACACAGGGGACTGTTACATACAGTATACAGGGGACTGTTACATACAGTATACAGGGGACTGTTACATACAGTATACAGGGACTGTTACATACAGTATACAGGGGACTGTTACATACAGTATACAGGGGACTGTTACATACAGTATACAGGGGACTGTTACATACAGTATACAGGGGACTGTTACATACAGTATACAGGGGACTGTTACATACAGTATACAGGGGACTGTTACATACAGTATACAGGGGACTGTTACATACAGTATACAGGGGACTGTTACATACAGTATACAGGGGACTGTTACATACAGTATACAGGGGACTGTTACATACAGTATACAGGGGACTGTTACATACAGTATACAGGGGACTGTTACATACAGTATACAGGGACTGTTACATACAGTATACAGGGGACTGTTACATACAGTATACAGGGGACTGTTACATACAGTATACAGGGGACTGTTACATACAGTATACAGGGGACTGTTACATACAGTATACAGGGGACTGTTACATACAGTATACAGGGGACTGTTACATACAGTATACAGGGGACTGTTACATACAGTATACAGGGGACTGTTACATACAGTATACAGGGGACTGTTACATACAGTATACAGGGGACTGTTACATACAGTATACAGGGACTGTTACATACAGTATACAGGGACTGTTACATACAGTATACAGGGGACTGTTACATACAGTATACAGGGGACTGTTACATACAGTATACAGGGGACTGTTACATACAGTATACAGGGGCTGTTACATACAGTATACAGGTTGGACTGTTACATACAGTACACAGGGGACTGTTACATACAGTATACAGGGGACTGGGACTGTTACATACAGTATACAGGGGACTGTTACATACAGTATACAGGGGGCTGTTACATACAGTATACAGGGGCTGTTACATACAGTATACAGGGAGACTGTTACATACAGTATACAGGACTGTTACATACAGTATACAGGGGACTGTTACATACAGTATACAGGTTGGTTACAGGGGACTGTTACATACAGTATACAGGTTGGAGGGGACTGTTACATACAGTATACAGGGGACTGTTACATACAGTATACAGGGGACTGTTACATACAGTATACAGGGACTGTTACATACAGTATACAGGGGACTGTTACATACAGTATACAGGGACTGTTACATACAGTATACAGGGGACTGTTACATACAGTATACAGGGGAGAGGGACTGTTACATACAGTATACATACAGGGGACTGTTACATACAGTATACAGGGGCTGTTACATACAGTATACAGGGGACTGTTACATACAGTATACAGGGGACTGTTACATACAGTATACAGGGGACTGTTACATACAGTATACAGGGGACTGTTACATACAGTATACAGGGGACTGTTACATACAGTATACAGGGACTGTTACATACAGTATACAGGGGACTGTTACATACAGTATACAGGGACTGTTACATACAGTATACAGGGACTGTTACATACAGTATACAGGGGACTGTTACATACAGTATACAGGGACTGTTACATACAGTATACAGGGACTGTTACATACAGTATACAGGGGACTGTTACATACAGTATACAGGGACTGTTACATACAGTATACAGGGGACTGTTACATACAGTATACAGGTTGGAGAGGGGGCTGTTACATACAGTATACAGGGGACTGTTACATACAGTATACAGGGGGCTGTTACATACAGTACACAGGGGACTGTTACATACAGTACACAGGGGACTGTTACATACAGTATACAGGTTGTAGAGGGGACTGTTACATACAGTATACAGGAGGCTGTTACATACAGTATACAGGAGGCTGTTACATACAGTATACAGGAGGCTGTTACATACAGTATACAGGAGGCTATTACATACAGTATACAGGGGACTGTTACATACAGTATACAGGTTGGAGAGGGGACTGTTACATACAGTATACAGGTTGGAGAGGGGACTGTTACATACAGTATA
>NW_026284875.1:0-86434 GCF_023373465.1 Oncorhynchus keta | reverse complement strand
CCAGTCAGCAGATGGTGATGTGAGTTTTTCAGGGTGATGCTTGCGTGACGTATAATCTAGTGGACGGAACAGGAGGCTTCTTCAACAGAGACAAAAGGCTTCCGTTTCAACCAATGCGGTGGTTTGCTAGCGAACATAGATACGGAGCATTTAGCTTTCAGACTAATCTTGTGTATATTAATCTTAGTGTTTAGAATACAATTCTGTTTACGCATATACTTGTTAATTTAAACGTAGTTTGCTTCTTAAATTAGCGAATGTGTTAACTTTGATACTGCACAAGGCTAATCGCCCGGAGCATGAGGTCACGAAACACGAGAAAGATCTGGTGAAAGGAGAGGAAGAAGCTTTCAGAATGGAAGAGGAGGCTATCACATTGAAAAACAAGAGGATGATATTACAGGGAAAGAGGAAGATGGGAAAGAGGTTGTCAGAGTGGAAAATGAGGAGGTAGAAGCTTTCAGAATCAAAAAGGATGAAGATGCCGTAACATTGAAGGAGGAGAATGTAGTGAAAAGAAGAGGAAGAACCTTTTTGGAGTAAAAGAGGAAGAGGAGGCTATCTCAATAAAAGAGGAGGAAGATGTTTTAGAGTGAAAAAGGAGGAGGAGTCAGAATATCCGATTACCATCAGTGAGTATGGTCTTAAAAACAGGGGCACAAACGATGCAATTGTTGAATGTGGTTTTAAATGGGGATTCTACTGAAGTTCTACACTTGAATATGTTGTTCAGTACTGCCATTGGTACATATTTTTTAAATGAGATGTATTTTATTCTCCATGTGGTCTATATTAAAGTTCACTTCATCTTGTATAACAGGATTCTACAATCCAATTCTGGTGCATAATTTCTACATAAAATATCAAAGGATAAAAAGCCCCCATTTCATGGAACGACCCTTTTTACATTTGCATCAAAAACAGTATTTTTTTTAAAGGCATAAATTTAGGCCCTCTTTTAGACATATTAATGGCTCTGGTAAGACCCTATGATCACAATAGAAGAACATAGGTTGACTGTCTGTTTGATGTTGTCATTCACACAGGAGAGAGACATGACGATCCTGGATCCTCTGGGAGCCTCAACAACATCCTGATGCTGACGAGGCAGAGAAGAGTCTCTCCAGATCAGAACACCAGATGGTACAGCTTGGTCTGGTCTAGCATACAGCTTGTCTGGTCTAGCATACAGCTTGGTCTGGTCTAGCATACAGCTTGCTCTATCTGGGTCTGGGCTGTGTTTCTGTAAAGCAGTTTATGAAACAGTGACATCAGCATCCATAATGATATGTGTCTGTGTCCCTCTTATGGTTACCAGGACAACGCTAGCCCTTCCTCCCTCCCGGAGTCCCTGTATCGTGCCTCCTGGTAGCACCTTACTGCTGGGTATGAAGAGGTTGTCTGTGCTGCTGGTGGACTGCAGGAAAACAACGGGGCTGAGTGGAACTGTGAGAAGAGGGAGAAGAGAGGAAAGGATCAGATTTGACACACCAAAGTAAGTGCTGTAGTTTAGTTGGATAAATACAATAGATCTGCCCACTGGTATCTGTTACCAGGACAACCAGCAGAGTTCTGTTAGTTGACAGGAAGATAGACTGGTGTATATGGATGTTATGAATATCATAACACTGAAAATGATTCTGCCAATGAAAAGAGAGAAACCAATTGACCATATAAAACCTTTTTATTAAAGTCAGCTTTGGAGAGAAAGTTTCAATGATCCGATGTAAGATGCTTGTTTTACAAAACCTTTTCCTTAAAACATTATGGATGTTACATTGCCTGTCCCAGTCAAACCCCTATCTTTACAAGACTGTAGAACAGGCAAACTAAACTCAAGACACTGTTAATTAACTAATACTGGAGGAAAACTGTGATCAGGCTGCCCACTCAAGAGAAAGCTTCAAACTGTAACCAGTGCCTGCAACCTTGTTCAGGTTATCAATCAACCTACCAGGGTAGTTACAAATAGTACAGAAATTAAATCAATATATTTTGATCATATCTTTACTAATGCTGCAGAAATGTGTTTGAAAGCAGTATCCAAATTCATCGGATGTTGTGATCACAATATAGTAGTCATATCTAGGACAACCAAAGTTCCAAAAGGCTGGGCCTAATGTTCTATATAAGAGATCATACAATTGTTTGTGGGGATTCCTATGTTATTGATGTAAATAATATTTGTTGGTCTGTGGTGTGTAATGATGAGCAACCAGACGCTGCCCTTGACACATTTGAAGCTGCTTATCCCAGTTACTAATAAGCAGCACCCATTAAGAAAATGACTGTAAAAACGGTTAAATCCACGTGGATTGATGAGGAATTACAAAATGGTATGATGAAGAGGGAGGCAAAAGAGATGGCAAATAGGTCTGGCTGAATAACTGATTGGCAAACCTATTGCAAATCATTTGACTAAACTGAATAAAAAGAAGAAACTACACAATGAAACAAAGATAAAATACATGAAGAATGATTGTAAAAAAGCTGTGGAGCATCTTCAATGAAATTTTGCGCAAATAAAATCTACAATGACAAGTCACTGGTGTCTGACAACGTGGATGGAAAATTGAGGATAATAGCGCCAATATTGCCATTCCTATTTGCCTTGTCTTGAATTTAAGCCCACTAGAAAGTATGTGCCCTCAGGCCTGGAGGGAAGCTAAAGTCATTCCACTACCCAAGAATAGTAAAGCTCCCTTTACTGGTTTAAATAGCCGACCAATCAGCCTGTTACCAACCCTTACAATTTTGGGAAAAAAATATTTGACCAGATACAATGCTATTTTACAGTAAACAAATATAGACTTTTAGCTCATAGGGAAGTTCATTCAACAAGCACAGCACTTACAAATGACTGATTGGCTGAGAGAAATTGATGATAAAAATACTGTTGGGGCTGTTTTGTTTGACTTCAGTGCGGCATTTGACATTATCGATCATAGTCTGTTGCTGACAAAAACGTATGGCTTTACACCCCCTGATATATTGTGGATAAAGAGTTTTTCTTTTAAAATGTAACCTTTATTTAACTAGGCAAGTCAGTTAAGAAAAAAATGTTTTTTTCAATGACGGCCTAGGACTGCCTTGTTCAGGGGCAGAACAACAGAGTTTTTTACCTTGTCAACTCGGGGATTCGATCCAGCAATCTTTCGGTTACTGGCCTACCGCTCTAACCACTAGGCTACCTGCCGCCCCAAAGCTACAAAATCAAGTTTGAATCAGGAATTCCCCAGGGCAGCTGTTTGGCACCTTCTTTTTCAATCTTTACCAACAACATGCCAATGACATTTGAGTAAAGCCAGTGAGTCTATGTATGCGGATGACTCAACACTGTACATGTCAGCTACTACATCGACTGAAATGACTGCAATACTTAACATAGAGCTGCAGTTAGTTTCAGAATGGGTGTCAAGGAATAAGTTAGTCCTAAATATTTCTGATTACCTTAAAACCTCTTGGTGTTAGGGGGCAGTATTTTCATTTTTGGGGAAAAACGTCCCCGTTTTAAACGGGATATTTTGTCAAGAAAAGATGCTAGAATATGCATATAATTGACAGCTTTGGATAGAAAACACTCTAACATTTCCAAAACTGTAAAGATATTGTCTGTGAGTATAACAGAACTGATGTTGCAAGCGAAAGCCTGAGAAAATCCAATCCGGAAGTGCCCCAGGTTTTGAAAGCGCTGCGTTCCAATGACTCCCTATATGGCTTTGAATGTACCATCAACGAGCTTACGCTTTCTACGTATTCCCAAGGTGTCTACAGCATTGTGACGTAGTTTTACGCATTTCTGTTGAAGAATAGCCGTATGGGGGCACATTGCGTAAGTGGTCACATGGTGGCTCCGAGAGAGATTATCGCATAAAGTGCAGAGGTAGCCATTACTCCAATCGGTCCTAGAGAAAAAGGAATTGTCCCGACTGATATATTTTCAAATAGATATTAGAAAAACACCTTGAGGATTGATTCTAAACAACGTTTGCCATGTTTTTGTCGATATTATGGAGCTAATTTGGAATCTTTTTTTGGAGTTGTGACCGCAATTTCCGGGCGATTTCTCAGCCAAACGTGAAGAACAAACAGAGCTATTAGCCAATTGCCCGCTCCCTCAGAGACCTGTGGCATTATTGTGTGAACAAACTGCACATTTTCTAGTTGCCTTTTATTATCCCCAGTACAAGGTGCACCTGTGTAATAACCAAGCTGTTCAATCAACTTCTTGATATGCCACACTGTCAGGTGGATGGATTATCTTGGCAAAGAATAAATGTTGACTAACAGTGATGCTCAAAACATCCAACATTTTCCATGTTGCGTTTATATTTTAGTTTTTTGTTGTTACTATCAGTTTTAGGAACATTTACCCAAAATATGACATCAGCGATAATCAAAATGTTGAAAATCTGAATGTCTAAATAAGAAATTGGTCCAATTAAACAGCAATGTGTCGAACCCTTTCAACTACGGGGAGATGTTACTGATGTGCTTTGTATCTGCGACGTAAAAACTAGTTTTGGACTTCCACACAAAATTACTTCTTTAGTTATTTTATGTTTAAGGAAGTGTGTAGGTCACATTCTGTATCATACAGCTATGAATGTTGTATATTTAGAACCACCTGTTCAATTGGAATCCAGCGATGTCTTTGTCTTCAGTGTCCTAGAACTGTCTAGGTTTTTGTGTTCTGACTTGTAAAACAGGATGAATAAGTAATGTAAACATATCAGTAATTAACAGGAAGCTCTACATTTGTTTTAAAATCACACTAAGATTGTTAAAACTGGCCTCGGGTTATTGAGAGATCTGATTAGGATTTACCCTCGTAGCAAGGTTGTTTTATCATGTGGTTTCATTCGGGTCTCTATTTAAAAATAACACTGTCTGGCAGGAGAAAGACCAGACTCGGAGGAACCAGAGCCAGGGACGTCCCAACTAGCAAGACGACACCACTGCTCCCAGTGTGGAAAGTGTTTCAACCATTCATGGGAGCTGAAACGGCATGAGAGAACACACACAGGAGAGAAGCCTTACCGCTGCTCCCAATGTGGAAAGTGTTTCGGCCGTTCGGAGGAGCTGAAACAACATGAGAGAATACACACAGGAGATAAGCCTTACCACTGCTCCCAGTGCGTAAAGAGTTTTCACCAGAAAGCACACCTGAAAGCCCATGAGAGAATACACACAGGGGAGAAACCTTACCACTGCTCCCAATGTGGAAAGTGTTTCGGCCGTTCGGAGGAGCTGAAACAGCATGAGAGAATACACACAGGAGAGAAGCCTTACCACTGCTCCCAATGTGGAAAGTGTTTCGGCCGTTCGGGGGAGCTGAAACAGCATGAGAGAATACACACAGGAGAGAAGCCTTACCACTGCCCCCAATGTGGAAAGTGTTTCGGCCGTTCGGGGGAGCTGAAACAGCATGAGAGAATACACACAGGAGAGAAGCCTTACCACTGCTCCCAGTGTGGAAAGTGTTGCAGCCATTCATGGGAGCTGAAACGGCATGAGAGAATACACACTGGAGAGAAGCCCTACCACTGCTCCCAATGTGGAAAGTGTTTCGGCCGTTCTGAGGAGCTGAAACAGCATGAGAGAATACACACAGGAGAGAAGCCTTACCACTGCTCCCAGTGTGGAAAGTGTTTCAACCATCCAGGGACCCTGAAACGACATGAGAGAATACACACCGGAGAGAAGCCTTACCACTGCTCCCAATGTGGAAAGTGTTTCGGCCGTTCGGTGGAGCTGAAACAACATGAGAGAATACACACAGGAGAGAAGCCTTACCACTGCTCCCAGTGTGGAATGTGTTTCAACCATTCAGGGATGCTGAAATGGCATGAGAGAATACACACAGGAGAGAAGCCTTACCACTGCTCCCAATGTGGAAAGTGTTTCAACCAGAGAGGAAACCTGAAACGACATGAGAGAATACACACAGGGCAGAAGCCTTACCACTCCTCCCAGGGTGCAAAGCTTTTGCCCATTTAGGAAGCATGAAAGAAAACATTACACTGCACACAGAGGAGAAGGCTTAGAAAATCTCAGACTGGGAAAACATATTACTCATAACAGTCATTTACACAGAGAAATTACTTCTCTTAGCGTGTATATTGATATTTCACATCACATTGACTTACAATTCATCAGAGAACATACACAGTGCTCCCGTTGTCTTATATTGTTGACTGACAATGTGTTTACAGCCTGACCAGATGAAATTAAATGGTAGATCAAACATATATTTGTTTGTTTTTATTAGAAAACATGAATTCCATGTGTTTAAATGGTCCTTTTTTAAAACTCTTTGTGTGTTTATCTGGGTGTGTCATTCCTCCAGCACTACAGATAATCAAGTGATATTTGGATGTGATGCATTAGTTCCATTGTTGACATTTGCATTGTAGCCCACTGATGATTTAATGACATGAAAATGTTCAGACTCTGTAATGGAAAATGTTAATTGTTTGTGTGTCCACATAACTGAGTATGTGACTAACCTTGTGAAACTGTCCTATTATAATCTCCTGTTCTTGGGACTATCATCCTGTGTTGCAAACCAATTTGCACCTGTGTCCTTGTATGAATAAAGTCCCGCCCAGGAACAGGAAACTATAAAGATATGTGCTAATCACTCAATGCTTCAGGAATTCAGACTGTCTACACTGCGCTGTGTAACTCTGTTATTCTCTCTGAGCTCAGAAATAAAGAATCTTGGTTTGACTTGGACTCCAGCAGATCCTTATTTTATATTATCCACAACTCTCCCAAGGATCGCTGTTTATCATAGTCTCAATGAAGAGTTCCTCTTTCGACTTTCCTTGTGGCATTTACAACGCTCCCACTGGTTGAATAAACATTGTTACCCGATTGATGAGAATATTATGGATGAGAGCAGTTATTTTATTTGTCAAATGGCAACCAAGCATCGGTCATCATGTCACCAGAATAAGACCCTCAAAATGTATTGGAATTGAGCATCAAGCTCATCACATGTAGTTTCACTACCCCACCATGTCAAACGAACTAACATATAGTTTGCCGGCTTTTATAAAATTGTTCAGGCATATCCTGTTTCCATCAGCCCAGTCATTACTTTGGAAATGGTTGGATCAATATCCACCTTCATGATGTGGATGAAGCCTGATTTGGAATGTCTGAGTAGTTCTATATCAGGGGTGTCAAAGTCAAATGGACGGAGGGCCAAATAAAAAATTTAGCTACAAGCCGAGGGCCGGACTGTTCGAATGTTCATTGAAAAATTTTTAAATGACGCATATAGTCTAGTGAACCTAATTGAACCTACTGAAAACCTAACAAATATATTCCAATATGATCTGCGTCTCCCACAGAGTCAGTTTGGTTTTAAATGCCTTCACTGTACTGTACATATCAGAGATGACACGATCCCGACCCTGCAGCTGCAAGTTCATTGCATTCAGATGACTCGTAATGTCACACAGAAAAGCCATTTCACACAGAAATATTTCGTCTCGGAGTTGTGTTGTGTCTTTCCCTTTGCTGTCCAAGAACAGACAAATCTCCTCACGAAGCTCGAAACATCTTTGAAGCACCTTTCCCTGGCTTAGCCATCGCACCTCTGTGTGATAAGGCAAATCACCATGCTCCGAATCTAACTCCGTCAGAAATGCCTTGAACTGGCGGTGATTCAAACCTTTGGCTCTGATAAAGTTAACTGTGCGCGTGATGATGCTCATTACATGCTCCATTTTCAAGGCTTTTACCGCACAACAACCCTGGTGTATGATACAATGATAAGCTGTCAGCTCACCTGTCGCGTTTTCCTCTTGCATCTTTTCCCGTATCTTCGCCACCAGTCCGCTCCTGTGTCCACACATCGCAGGTGCTCCGTCGGTTGTCAAACCCACGAGTTTTTCCCAAGGCAGCTCCATCTCATTTACACATCTTGACACCTCTTCATACAAATCATGCCCCGTAGTTGTGCCATGCATAGGACGTAAAGCCAAAAACTCCTCTGTCACGCTTAGGCTGGAGTCCACTCCGCGGATGAAAATTGACAACTGGGCAATGTCAGAAATGTCGGTGCTCTCATCCACAGCCAAGGAATATGCAATGAAATCTTTTCCCTTTTTCACAAGCTGCTCTTTAGATTGATGGACAACTGGTCTACTCTCTCGGCAATGGTGTTTCTGCTCAGACTCACATTTAAAAAGAGTTGCCTTTTTCTGGGCAAACTTCCAGTCACAAACTTTAATCATGCAGTTTTTGATGAAATCCCCTCCGTAAATGGCCGGGCTGATTTAGCGATCTCTTCTGCCAAAATAAAACTGGCCTTGACAGCAGCCTGGCCTTGTGATGTGGCTTTTTTGAACAGAGCCTGTCGAGATTTGAGGCCTCGTTTTAATTCCTCTGCCTTTTGTAGCCTTTGTTCCATGTCCATATTCTTGTTTTTGTCCGCGTGTTTCGTTTCATAATGTCACACAGATTATACTCTTTCAGTACCGCCACACTTTCTCCACACAGAAGACACACAGGTTTTCCAGCTACCTCCGTGAACAAATACTCCGACTCCCACCTTGTTTGAAACCCCAGGTTCTCAGTGTCCACCTTCCGTTTTGCCATTTTTGATGGGTATCTGAAAGTTAATTTTACTGTGATGCTGACAACTGCTGTGCCAATAAATATTGAAATGAAGCAGCCTACTGCTCGGTGCGTCACCGTTGCATTGTGGGAAATGTAGTATTGGTGCGTGTAAAAGATCTGCGGGCTGCCGGCTTGCTGCGGTCTGCGGGCCGGTTCTAATAATAAATCAAGATCATCCCAGGGGCCGTAAAAACCTTCTCGCGGGCCGGATGAAGGCCCGCATTGACTCTGACATATGTGTTCTATATGATGTCATAATACACTCCTCTGATAGTGATACATTTGTTACTTACAGGCACCACTGCCCCTGACCAGCTGAATGCAGGTGGGCTCTCCTGTCAACATGGAGCTCCTGCTGCAGGAAGCCTAGCGGTTAACAGTGTTGGGCCAGTAACTGAAAGATGCCTTGTTTGAATCCCAGAGAGGACTAGGTGGAAAATCTGTCAATGTGCCCTTGAGGGCTGCAACAGGAGCCTCATGTTGACAGGAGAGCCCACCTGCACTCAGCTGGCCAGGTGTCTTAACAGGAACAAGCTTGGCACATCTGTATTTTTCTCCCATTCTTCTCTGCAGATCCTCTCAACCTCTGTCAGGTTGGATGGGGAGCGTCGCTGCACAGCTATTTTCAAGTCTCTCCAGAGATGTTCGATCGGGTTCAAGTCCAGGCTCTGGCTGGGCCACAAGGACATTCAGAGACTTGTCCCGAAGCCACTTCTGCGTTGTCCTTTGTCTGTGTGCTTAGGGTTGTTGTTCTGTTGGAAAGTGAACCTTTGCCCCAGTCTGAGGTCCTGAGTGCTCTGGAGCAGGTTTTCATCAATTATCTCTCTGTACTTTATTTTAATTTAATTTATTTATAATTGAACCTTTATTTAACTTGGCAAGTCAGTTAAGAACAAATTCTTATTTACAACGGCGGCCAACCAAAAGGCAAAAGGCCTCCTACGGAGGCTGGGATTCAAAACAAGAATACATCCCTAACCAAGGCCCTTCTTCAGTGGCTTCTTCCTTGCTGAGCGGCCTTTCAGGTTATGTTGATATAGGACTCATTTTACTGTGGATGAAGATATTTTTGTACCTGTTTCCTCCAACATCTTCACAAGGTCCTTTGCTGTTGTTCTGGGATTGATTTGCACTTTTCGCACAGTGGGGCAAAAAAGTATTTAGTCGGCCACCAATTGTGCAAGTTCTCCCACTTAAAAAAATGAGAGAGGCCTGTAATTGTCATCATAGGTACACTTCAACTATGACAGACAAAATGAGGGAAAAAAATCCAGAAACTCATATTGTAGGATTTTTAATGAATTTATTTGCAAATAATGGTGGAAAATAAGTTTATTTGAATCGAATTGCTGCAAAGAAACCACTACTCAAGAACACCAAAAAGAAGAAGAGACTTGCTTGGGCCAAGAAACACGAGCAAGCCTTCACATTGACTCTGTACTGGTACCTCCTGTATATAACCTCCACATTGACTCTTTACTGGTACCCCTGTATACAGCCTTCACATTGACTCTGTACTGGTACCCCCTGTATATAACCTCCACATTGACTCTGTACCGGTACCCCTGTATATAACCTCCACGTTCACACTGTACTGGTACCTCCTGTATACAGCCTCCACATTGACTCTGTACCGGTACCTCCTGTATATAGCCTCCACATTGACTCTGTACCGGTACCTCCTGTATATAGCCTCCACATTGACTCTGTACTGGTACCCCCTGTATATAGCCTCCACATTGACTCTGTACTGGTACCCCCTGTATACAACCTCCACATTGACTCTGTACTGGTACCCCCTGTATATAGCCTCCACGTTGACTTTGTACTGGTACCCCCTGTATATAGCCTCCACATTGACTCTGTACTGGTACCCCCTGTATATAGCCTCCACATTGACTCTGTACTGGTATCTCCTGTATATAGTCTCCACATTGACTCTGTACTTGTAACCCCTGTATATAGCCTCCACATTGACTCTGTACTGGTACCCCTGTATATAGGTTCCACATTGACTATGTACTGGTACATCCTGTATATAGCCTCCACATTAACTCTGTACTGGTACCTACTCTATATAGCCTCCACATTAACTCTGTACTAGTACCCCCTGTATATAGCCTCCACATTAACTCTGTACTGGTACATCCTGTATATAGCCTCCACATTAACTCTGTACTGGTACCTCCTGTATATAGCCTCCACATTAACTCTGTACTGGTACCTCCTCTATATAGCCTCCACATTAACTCTGTACTAGTACCCCCTGTATATAGCCTCCACATTAACTCTGTACTGGTACCTCCTGTATATAGCCTCCACATTAACTCTGTACTGGTACCTCCTCTATATAGCCTCCACATTAACTCTGTACTGGTACCCCCTGTATATAGCCTCCACATTAACTCTGTACTGGTACCTCTCTCTATATAGCCTCCATATTAACTCTGTACTAGTACCCCCTGTATTTTGTCTCGTTATTGTTTTTATGTTACTTTTTTAAACGTTTTATTTTGGGAATATTTTCTCTTATTTTTCTTATCTACGTTGTTGGTTAAGGGCTTGTCAGTAAGCATTTCACGTTAAGATCTACACCTGTTGTATTCAGCGCATGTGACAAATAATATTTGATTGTAACTAAATATGAAGTATGTCAGTTTCAATGTTACGGTCTTTGATTCAATTATATTTCTGAAACTCAGGCTGAATGTGTCACTGTCTGTCTATGTGTCACTGTCTGTCATCGCAAAATGTTCTCTCGACCTGTGTGAACCTACATTCTAAACTTTCATTCATAGGCTAGGTTGCTACCTCATGATGGGTATAGGGACAATTAGAGTATCATGTAGTAGCCTAAACCTATTGCTGTTACATTGAACAGGGTGAGGGACATATGAATGACAGTCGTCCAATATGCTGTAATAGAATTAAGGCCATGCTCATGAAAAAACAAACCGTCCTGCCTCATCTTAAACGGCACAAACCACCACTGTTTGGGTGGTGGACCACTCTTGGTACACATGGGAAACTGTTGAGCTGAAAAACCCAGCAGCGTTGCAGTTCTTGACACAAACTGGTGTGCCTGGCACCTACTACCATACCCTGTGCAAAGTAACTTAAATATTTTGTCTTCCCCATTAACTCTCTAAATGGCACACATGCACAATCCATGTCTCATGTCTCAAGGCTTAAAAATCCTTATATAACCTGTCTCCCCCTTCATCTACACAGATTGAAGTGGGATTCACCTAGTCTTTCTACGTCATGGAAGGAGCAGGTGTTCTTAATATTTTGTCTACCCAGTGTAAAGCACTACAGATAATCAAGTGCTATTTGCATGTGATGCATTTGTTCTGTTGTTTACAGGATGATTTGTATCTTATAGAGCGTTAAGGGAATAGTATGAGCTTTATAGAGCTTTAAGGGAATAGTATGGTCACATGTAGATAAAAAAGAATGTGAAAAATTAACAGAGAAAATGTATATCAACACACTACCTATTCATATAAGTATTTATTAATCATCTACATTTTCATATTGAGCTTCTACGTCTGTGTACAGGAACGTATTATTTGGAAGAGAAAATGTATCAGCTTATTATTAAATAATTATGACGTTCTTTCCAATACAAAAAGTGTAGTAACTATTGTTTCCAAACTGCGTTACCCACTCCAGTCAGCAGATGGCGATGAGCGTCTTTCAGGTGATGATTCTCCGTGACGTATAATGGACTGGACGGACGCTTCTTCATGAACAACAAGGCGCCAACTCTTTCGACCACGTCGGTAGCTTGCTAGCCAACATAAAAGTGAAAGATTGACGCTTTAGACCATCTTAATGTTCGTGATCTAATCTCAGTGTTTTAAACACAGTTCTGTTGACGTATTAACTGGTTAACTGTACCTTAATTTGCAAACTTGTTAAAGATTTATGCTGAGCCTAGCACTAGGCTAGACGCTAATGCTAGCTAGCTAGATAACATCCCTGACCATGAGTTCACTAAACTACTCCTCCCTTGCTAATGAAGAGGAGGTCTGCTGTTTGGAGAAAGAATCTTGCAGAATGAAAAAGGAGGAAGAGGAGGCTGTTATAGTGAAAGAAGAGAAAGAACCGTTTATAGAGGAAGAGGATGCTATCTCAATAAAGGTGAAGGAGGAAGACGTTTTGGGAGTGAAAGAGGAAGAGACAGAATATCAGATTAACACCAGTGAGTACTGTCTTAAACAGGGACACAAACTATGCTGTTGTTGAACTAATGTGTGGTTTTAAAGGGGCATTCTACTGAAGTTCTACACTTGAATATGTTGTTCAGTACTGTAGGAATTGTTAAAGGTTCGATCTGCAATTGGTTCATATATTTGAGGGACTTTTCAATTAGATGTATTGACTTTTCCATGTGGTCTATATTAAAGTTCCCCTCATCTAATATAACAGGCTTTTAAAATTCAATATTGGTGCATATTGTAATGACCTGACTAGATCATAAATGAACAATTGTCCAGACAGAGGCTTGAGTTTGCGAATTGACGGTTTATTAAACCAACTTTACACAGGCTACTGTTTGGGCCGTAGCACACGCCAAATATATGACAGATAACCCACAAGCCAATCGTGACCTTCTCTTGTGAAGCCCAGACGTAAGAGAGAGAGAACAAAGGCTGAACCTGGTCTTAACTTCCAATGCTCCACCCCCCTGCCCAACCCCCCTCCACACCACTCCGCCAACCACCAGGATGCCCGGCATCAGAACATTCCAGGCATTCCCGTGATTGGCAGATAGCAGGTTGATTGACATGTCGGACCCCCGAAACACCGGGTACTGGTCAGTACAACACAACCACCTCCTAGCCTAACACATAACACACAGCTGTCTGTGCGGGTCGCTACACAGCCCCCCACCACAAAGTCCCTCGTCCCCGAGGGAACAAACAAAGTCTCTGAAGCGACCCGGAGGTCTCCTTTGCCTGCGTGGCCGTGATGGTCGCAGAGTGCCCCTCTGGGACCCAGGGGATGAAGGCAGGGATATGGGTGACAAGGAAGCGGAACGGGTAATACAGTCCGTGGCTCTGGGGAACCACGCGGTGACACAGGGGGGGAGACAGGGGGAGTGGGCTGTCTGGAGCCTTGTCTGCGGCACCTGAGGGTGGGTGCCTGGAGAATGTCATTGCCAGAGAGGGGAATTGTGGGGGTTCCTGGGGTTTGGGGAGAAGAGGCCCCTCTGTATGGGGCTAACCTGTCCCGGTGCAGTGCCACCTTTCTCCCCCTGGGAGGAAGCTGCACCCGGTACACAACCTCTCCTACCCTCTCCAGGACACTGCAGGGTCCCACCCAGTGACTGTCCAACTTGGGGCATCTGCCTTTTTTCCTTAGGGAGCTGTAGACCCAGACCAGCTCCCCAGCCACAAAGTGCCTTCCCCGGGTGTGCACGTCATAGTTCCTTTTCTGCCTCACACCTGCATTCACCAGCTGCTCTCTGGCGAAGGTGTGGGCTGTCTCCAGGCGGTCCTGGAGTCTCCGGGCATACTCCGGCCCCGGAGGAACATGAGGGCTATCCAGGGGCCGACCAAACGCCATCTCCGCAGGGGTGCGGATCTCTCTCCCCAGCATGAGGAGGGCAGGCGTGCAGGAGGTGGAGTCTTGGACAGCGGAGCGGCATGCCATGAGGACCATAGGCAGGTGCTTGTCCCAGTCACGCTGGTGTTTGGAAGAGACGATGGCCAGCTGCTGTCCAAGCGTTTTGTTGAAGCGCTCCACAAGGCCATCACTTTGAGGATGGAGAGGAGTAGTGCGGGTCTTGTGCATACCCAGCCTCTCACACATGGTGGCGAACACACGGGACTCAAAGTTTCTGCCTTGGTCGCTGTGGATGGACTCTGCAGCTCCAAACCTGCTGAACATCCCCGCTGTCAGGGCGTCGACGATGGTCTCTGCCTCCTGGTCAGGCAGAGCATAGGCCTCGGGCCATTTTGTGAAATAGTCCATGGCCGTGAGCACCCAGCGGTTTCCACTGTCTGTGGTGGGGAACGGCCCAACTACATCCACTCCCACCCTCTCCATGGGAGCCCCCACTGGGAACTGTTGGAGCTGAGCATGAGAGCGGCCTGGGGGGCCCTTTCTCGCTGTGCAGTTGTCACAGTGGCGACAAAAGTCCTCCACATCCCTCTTGTGCTGCCCCCAGTAGAAGCCCTGACGGAGACGGCGCAGTGTTTTTGTGACCCCAAAGTGTCCAGTCCCCACCCCCCATGAGTACTCTGGAGCACAGCCTCCCGCAATGCTTTTGGGACCACCACCTGCCACCTCTCCTCTCCCGTAGCTGACTCCTTCCATGCCCGCTGTAGCACGCCATCAGCCAGCCGCAGTCTCTCAAACTTCGACCACAACCCTTTGGTCGCGAGTGAGAGCGCTGTCACCTCTTCCCATGGTGGCCTCACCTGCGCCTCTACCCACTGTAGCACTGGCTGTAGGTCTGTGTCCCGTCCCTGCTGCTGCCGCCATTCAGCCACGTCGACAGTCTGCAGCTCACAGCAGACAGGCCCGCTCGCCCGACACACTGTGGCACAGACACCCTCCTCTGCCCGCAGCTCTCTCTCCCGTCCCTCTCTCCGTTCACAGTGGCGGCAGCCGTCTGCAGTACAGGGCCGACGGGACATGGCGTCGGCGTTGGAGTGGCGTGCCCCTGCCCTGTGCACCACCGTGAAGTCATACGGCTGAAGCTCCTCCAACCAGCGTGCCACCTGCCCCTCTGGCTCTCTGAAAGACATGAGCCACTGGAGAGCAGAGTGGTCAGTCCTTACAGTAAAGGGCAGACCACCCAGGTAGTACTTGAAGTGTTTGACGGAAGCCACAACAGCCAAGAGCTCCCGCCGGGTGACACAGTAGCGGCGCTCATGTTTGTCAAATGTTTTGCTGAAGTACGCCACCACTCTCTCCCCCTCTGGCCCCACCTGGGCCAGCACCCCACCCATGCCCACATTGCTCGCGTCTGTGTCCAGGATAAAGGGCAAGGTGAGGTCAGGGGGCGAGCACGGGGCCTCGATCAGTGCACGTTTGAGGGTGTTGAACGCCTCCTCACACTCCACTGTCCAAGTGAAAGCCTTGTCCTTCGGCAGCAGGCGGTTCAGTGGAGCAGCAACGCTTGAGAAGCCCCGTACAAACCTCCTGTAGTACGAGGCCAGGCCCAGGAAGCTCTTCAGCTGACGCTGGTCGGTGGGGGTGGGCCAGTCTCTGACAGCCCCTACCTTGTCCTCCATGGTGCTGATCCCCACCTTCCCCACTCGGTGGCCCAAGAAGGACACCTCTCTCCTCATGAAGTGGCACTTCTCGGGGTGGAGCTTCAGACCTGCGGCAGCCACCCTCTCCAGCACACGCCGTAGCGCCCCCAGGGCTGACTGGAAGGAGCTGCCATGGGCCAGGATGTCATCGAGGTATACCAGACACTGCTGTCGGGGGATGCCATCCAGCACCCTGTCCATCAAACGCTCAAAAGTAGCTGGAGCGTTGCACAGGCCAAAGCACAGGACCTTGAACTGCCAGTGTCCTCTGTTAGTGGAGAACGCAGTTTTGGCTCTGGCCTCTGGGGAGAGGGGCACCTGCCAGTAGCCACTGCGGAGGTCTAGTGAGGAGAACCAGGAGGACCCCCTAACCAGGTCCAGCGACTCATCGATACGTGGTATGGGGTATGAGTCCTTCCTGGTTACCTCATTCAGCCGCCTGTAGTCCGCACAGAACCTCAGCTTGCCCCCCTTCTTCGGAACCATGACGACTGGCGCCACCCAGGGGCTGTCTGAGGGCTCAATGAAGTCTGCCCGCTGCATCTCCAACACAGCCTTGTCTGCCGCCTCCTGGCGTGCCAGCGGGATACGGCGGGGACGCATCTTGATGGGTCGAGCATCACCTGTGTCGATCTCCTGCTGCACCAGATGAGTCTGACCCACCTCTTCCTCACTCAACGCAAAGCTGTCTCTGAATTCAAACAGCAACTGCCACAACCGTTCCTGCTGCTCAGGGTCAAGACCAACACAGTTCCTCCCCATATCTCCCTCACTGCAGACAGTGTCCTCTCCTCTCCCATCTGGGGTAGCTGGGCTGGGGGGGTGCGGCCCGGGCTCACAGAGGGCTGTGTCATGGAGGTAGCTGGGGGAATGTAACACACCGCCGTAGGTGACAGGGGGACTGGGGAAAAGTCACACACAGCTGTGGGGGAGGGGGCGCAGCCATGGGTCTCTGCTGCTTTAACTGTTGGAGTAAAGGGTTTGTTGGGTTGAGTGAATGTGACATTAGGGGGGGCCATGGTGACTTCCGTCCCTCCCTGGAAGCTCAGTGTGCCCCTATTTAGGTCTAACTGGCAGCCTGTGCTCCTAAGAAAGTCCAACCCCAGGATACAAGGGTCCTGCACAGCCGCCACCCACACAGGATGACGCACAGTCCTGCCCCCTACTGTCAGAGTCATTATTCCCTTCCCTTTCATGGGTGCCAGCTCACCTGTGACTGTGCGGAGCTGCACAGTTGTAGGCTCACACTGAGTCCAACCTGGCACAATATCTGGCCTCACCAGGGTTACTGTGGACCCAGTGTCCACCAGGGCGGAGCAGGGCACCCCTCCACAGTGACAGGGACATGACAAAAGTCCCCAACACAGGTCCGGCCCACCACAACAACAGGCTCCATCCGCTTGCCCTCGTCTGCTTCTGGGGAAGTGGAGCCTTGCTTCCCGTCTGTGCCGGTGGGCTCCTCCTGAAGATGATGGTGGTTGGGATAGAAAGCCAGGGGTCCGCACTACCCGGTCTATGCGGACCCCGAGCCGTTTCCCTGAGCTCTGGGGGACATGGGGCAATCTCGGCGCAGATGGCCTGGCTGGCCACAACCCCAGCAGACCCTGGGACCAGGGCGTGTGTTTCGTTCCGCCTGTAGCGACACAGCACGAATGAGTTTTGTCATTTCGGCCACCCAAGCAGGCTTTTCCGGCTCTGGGCTGCCCTGCCCCCCAGCTCGCACAGAGGGTGTGTCTCCCTGCACCCCCACCAAAGCCCCAGCTGAAGCCCCAGCCCACACCAGCTCCCTCTCCAAAGCCATCTCCAAGGCTGTCTGCAATGACTCAGGATGAGCCAGCTGGGTCTGTATGCGCAGCTCCGTAGGAGAGAGCGCCTGTATGAACTGGTCCCGTGCTAGCTCGCTCTGCACGGAGGGGGGCATGTGAGCATATGCCCGCCGAGAGAGGCTCTCAATGTCATTAGCTAGCACCCGTAGAGGCTCTCCAGGCTGCCTGCGTCTATTACTCAGTTCGGAGCGCAGTAGCCCGGGCTGTACACACTGTCCATAGCGCCTCCTCAGTGCTCCCACTAAAGCACCATAATCATGCCTGTCCTCGGGGCTAATCAATATCAAACAGGCCAGAGCTTCATCCGTGAGGCATAAAGCCAACTGCAGTGCCCTTTCTTCATCCGACCACCCCCTAAAATGAGCTAACAGTTCAAACTGAGCATGAAAAGCTTCCCAATCCGCCTTACCGGAATACTTCGGGGTCTTAACAGATACGGACGCAGCCGGGAACTGGGCGCCGCCATGTTTGTTTACATCCTGAGCCCCAGATTCCTCGCCACGCCGCGTCGACGTCACCACTTCGGTCCGCCCACCAGAATCCGCGCGAAATACAGTCGACGAAGCACTCATGCCCGCTTCAGCCGCCATCGCTCTAACGTCCTCCCTCAAGCGGCCTCTGCGCTCCGACGCCCTGGCGATCTCCTCAGACAGAGCCCCGACGTCCATTCACACGCACCTCCTTGGCCATAATCGTCCCCTACCTCCACCTTCACTTTCGGATTCCCTCGAAGCATTTTCAATCCCCGTTCTCACCTACGGTAGCTAGCCACATAAGTCAGCTAGCTAGCTGGCTAACTTGTATCAACGTTTTTACTTCTGACACCAATGTAATGACCTGACTAGATCATAAATGAACAATTGTCCAGACAGAGGCTTGAGTTTGCGAATTGACGGTTTATTAAACCAACTTTACACAGGCTACTGTTTGGGCCGTAGCACACGCCAAATAGATGACAGATAACCCACAAGCCAATCGTGACCTTCTCTTGTGAAGCCCAGACGTAAGAGCGAGAGAACAAAGGCTGAACCTGGTCTTAACTTCCAATGCTCCACCCCCCTGCCCAACCCCCCTCCACGCCACTCCGCCAACCACCAGGATGCCCGGCATCAGAACATTCCAGGCATTCCCGTGATTGGCAGATAGCAGGTTGATTGACATGTCGGACCCCGCGAACACCGGGTACTGGTCAGTACAACACAACCACCCCCTAGCCTAACACATAACACACAGCTGTCTGTGCGGGTCGCTACAATATGTTCTACTTAAAATAACAAAGGGACGCAAAAGCCACCCATTTTGTGGAATTTTTTAGGAATATTTTAGGAAATCATGATGAAAGTGGCCATTTTAGACATATTCATGCCTCTTGTAAGACTCTGATTGCAATAGATGGTCATAAGTTTACCATCTGTTTGATGTTCTCATTCACACAGGAGAGAGACATGACTATCGTGGATCCTCTGGGGAGCCTCAACAACATCCTGATGCTGACGAGGCAGAGGAGAGTCTCTCCGGATCAGAACACCAGATGGTACAGCTTGATCTGGTCTAGCATACAGCTTGGTCTGGTCTAGCATACAGCTTGGTCTGGTCTAGCATACAGCTTGGTCTGGTCTAGCATACAGCTTGCTCTATCTGGGTCTGGGTTTCTGTTAAGCACTTTATGACAACAGTGACATCAGCATCCATAATGATATATGTCTGTGTCCCCTCTTTATGGTTACCAGGACAACGCTAGCCCTTCCTCCCTCCTGGAGTCCCAGTGTCGTGCCTCTCCCGGTAGCACCTTACTGCTGGGTATGAAGAGGTTGTCTGTGCTGCTGGTGGACTGCAGGAAAACAACGGGGCTGAGTGGAACTGTGGGAGGAGGAGAAGAGAGGAAAGGATCAGATTTGACTCCAAGTAAGTGCTGGAGTTTCAGTTTGAACAAATAAATAGATCTGTCCACTGGTATCTGTTACCAGGACAACCAGCAGAGTTCTGTTAGTTGACAGGAAGATAGACTGGTGTATATGGATGTTATGAATATCATAACACTGAAAAATGATTCTGCCAATGAAAAGAGAGAAACCAATAGACCATATAAAACCTTGATGAAAGTCCGCTTTAGAGAGAAAGTTTCAATGATCCGATCGATGTAAGATGCTTGTTTTACAAAAACATTTCCATAAAACATTATGGATGTTACATTGCCTGTCCCAGTCAACCCCCCTATCTTTACAAGACTGTAGAACAGGCAAACTAAACTCAAGACACTGTTAATTAATTAATCAACCTACCAGGGTAGTTACAAACAGTATAGAAATTAAATCATCAACATATTTTGATCATATCTTTACTATTGCTACAGAAATGAGTTTGAAAGCAGTATTCAAATTCATCGGATGTTGTGATCACAATATAGTAGTCATATCTAGGACAACCAAAGTTTCCAAAAGGCTGGGCCTAATGTTCTATATAAGAGATCATACAATTGTTTCCTAACTTCCTATCACTACTTTAATGTCTCCATGTTCAAAGTTTAGCCGATTCCAACGAGCAACCAGACGCTGCCCTTGACACGTTTATGAAATTGCTTATCCCAGTTCCTAATAAGCATGCACCCATTAAGAAAATGACTGTTAAATCCACGTGGATTGATGAGGAATTTAAAAATTGTATGATGAAGAGGGAGGCAAAAGAGATGGCATATAGGTCTGGCTGAATAACTGATTGGCGTTCCTAAAGTAAACTACCTGCTACCTGCCCAGAAGCTAGGATATACATATAATTGGTAGATTTGGATAGAAAACACTCTAAAGTTTCTTAAACTGTTAAAATAATGTCTGTGCGTATATCATAACTTATTTGGCAGGTGAAACCCCGAGGACAAACCATCCAGGAGGAATTTTTTGTTGTTGAGGTGACTCTGTTTTCAAATGGTTTTGTGTGGCACTTTTCTGTGGCACTTGGTTGCAGTTCCTATTGCTTCCACTAATGTCAATAGTCTTTAGAAATTGGTTGATGTTTTTCTTTAGAGAAATGAAGAAGTTCGGCTATTCAGAACGAGGGTCCAGCCTAGTGCTCTCTAATGTTTTGATGCGCGCTCCAGGTCACGCGCTTCACGTTGTTTTTATCCGGTATTGAACACAGTTTATCCCATCTTAGATTTTCTCGATTATTTACGTTTTAAAATACCTAAAGTTCGATTAGGAAAGTTGTTTCAAATGTTTGGACAGCATTTACAGGTATCGTATTAGATATTTTGTAGTCATGTTGGGCGAGTTGGAACCAGTGTTTTTTTTTTTAATCAAACGCGCCAAATAAATGGACATTTTGGAGATATAACGACGGAATTAATCGAACAAAAGGACCATTTGTGATGTCTATGGGACATATTGGAGTGCCAAAAGAAGAAGCTCTTCAAAGGTAAGGCACAAATTATATCGTTATTTCTGAGGTTTGTGTCGCGCCTGGCGGGTTGAAATATGATTGTCGTGTGTTTGTTTGATGGGGTGATTGTCGTGTGTTTGTTTGATGGGGTGCTTGTCATGTGTTTGTTTGATGGGGTGCTGTCCTCAGATAATCTCATGGTTTGCTTTTGCTGTAAAGCCTTTTTGAGATCTGACACGGTGGCTAGATTAACAAGAAGTTAAGCTTTGCACTTGTGAATGTATGAAAGTTAAATATTTCTAATTAAAAAAAAATACTTTGCACTCTGCAATTTCACAGGATGTTGTCAACGTTCCGCTAGCAGGTTTTAATGTGTTTTAACCTTTTGGAACTACTCCTCCCGGATCCGGGAGAATTGTCATCAACTACACTAATTAGCATAACGCAACGGACAAAAAATCTTACTAGAAAATATTCATATTCATGAAATCACAAGTGAAATATTGTGAAACACAGCTTACTTAGCCTTTTGTTAATCACCCTGTCATCTCAGATTTTGAAATTATGCTTTACAGCCAAAGCAAGACAAGCATTTGTGTAAGTTTATCGATAGCAGCAAGGAGCTTGGTCACGAAAATCAGAAAAGCAATCCAATTAAATCGTTTACCTTTGATGAGCTTCGGATGTTTTCACTCGCGAGACTCCCAGTTAGACAGCAAATGTTAATTTTGTTCCATAAAGATAATTTTTTATAGCCGAAATACCTCCGTTTATTCTTCACGTTTTGTTGAGAAATCCACCGGAAGTTGCGGTCACGGCAACGCCGAAAAAAACTCAAAATTAGATCCATAATATCGACAGAAACACGGCAAACGTTTTTTATAATCAATCATCAAGGTGTTTTTCAAATATCTATTCGATAATATATCAACCGGGACAATAGGCTTTTCACGAGGAGCGAGAGGCACAATGGCCGCCTTTGTCTATTACGCACAAATCACTCTGAGAGCCACCACCTGACCACTGACGCAATGTTGTCGTTCACGCTCATTTTTCAAAATAAAAGCCTGAAACTATGTCTAGTGACTGAAGACACATGAGGGAAGCCATAGAAAAAGGAATATGGTTGATATCCCTTTCAATGGTCAATAGGGATGCATAGGAACGCAGAGGCTTCAAAATAAGAGTCACTTCCTGATTGGATTTTTCTCAGGCTTTCGCCTGCAATATCAGTTCTGTTCTATTCACAGACTATTTTTACAGTTTTGGAAACTTTTGTGTTTTCTATCCTAACCTAAGAATAAATGTTGACTAACAGGGATGTAAAAAATTCTGCAATCTTTTTTTTCAGCTCATGAAACATCCAACACTTTACATGTTGCGTTTATATTTTTGTTTATTGTTGTTACTATCAGTTTGAGGAACATTTACCCAAATATTTCACCTTATTTTTTACTTTACCCAAAATATGACATCAGCGATAATCAAAATGTTGAAAATCTATGAATGTCTAACTAACAAATTGGTCCATTTAAACAGCAATGTGTCAAACCCTTTCAACAACGGGGAGATGTTACTGATGTGCTTTGTATCTGTGACGTAAAAACAAGTTTTGGACTTCCACACAAAATTACTTCTTTAGTTATTTTATGTTTAAGGAAGTGTGTAGGTCACATTCTGTATCATACAGCTATGAATGTTATGTATTTAGAACCACCTGTTCAATTGGAATCCAGCGACGTCTGTGTCTTCAGTGTCCTAGAACTGTCCAGGTTTTTGTGTTCTGACTTGTAAAACAGGATGAATAAAGTAAGTAATGTAAAAATAACACTGTATTTGGCAGGAGAAAGACCAGACTCAGAGGAACCAGAGCCAGGGACGTCCAAACCAGCAAGACGACACCAGTGCTCCCACTGTGGAAAGAGTTTTAACCAGAAAGTACACCTGAAAGCTCATGAGAGAATACACACAGGGGAGAAGCCTTACCACTGCTCCCAATGTGGACAGTGTTTCGTTCAAAAAGCACACCTGAAAGCTCATGAGATAATACACACAGGGGAGAAATCTTACCACTGCTCCCAGTGCAGGAAGAGTTTCAACCGGAAAACATCCCTGAAACTACATGAGAGAATACACACAGGAGAGAAGCCTTACCACTGCTCCCAGTGTGGAAAGCGATTCAACCATTCAGGGACGCTGAAACAGCATGAGAGAATACACACAGGAGAGAAGCCTTACCACTGCTCCCAATGTGGAAAGAGTTTTAAGAATTTAGGGAACCTGAAACTACATGAGAGAATACACACAGGAGAGAAGCCTTATCACTGCTCCCAATGTGGAAAGAGTTTTAACAATTTAGGGAACCTAAAACAACATGAGAGAATACACACAGGAGAGAAGCCTTACCACTGCTCCCAATGTGGAAAGTGTTTCGTCTGTTCAGGGGAGCTGAACCAACATGAGAGAATACACACAGGAGAGAAGCCTTACCACTGCTCCCAGTGTGGAAAGAGTTTCAGCTGGAAAGCAAGCCTGAACCAACACGAGAGAATACACACAGGGGAGAAGCCCTACCACTGCTCCCAGTGTGGAAAGAGTTTCCGCCGGAAAGCAAGCCTGAACCAACACGAGAGAATACACACAGGAGAGAAGCCTTACCACTGCTGCCAATGTGGAAAGTGTTTTGTCTGTTCAGGGGAGCTGAAACTACATGAGAGAATACACACAGGAGAGAAGCCTTACCACTGCTCCCAGTGTGGAAAGAGTTTCAACCGGAAAGCGTGCCTGAAACTACACGAGAGAATACACACAGGAGAGAAGCCTTACCGCTGCTCCCAGTGTGGAAAGAGTTTCAACCGTTCAGGGACGCTGAAACAACATGAGAGAATACACACAGGAGAGAAGCCTTACCACTGCTCCCAGTGTGGAAAGAGTTTTAAGAATTTAGGGACCCTAAAACTACATGAGAGAATACACACAGGAGAGAAGCCTTGTCACTGCTCCCTGTGTGGAAAGAGTTTTAACAAATTAGGGAACCTAAAACAACATGAGATAATACACACAGGGGAGAGGCCTTACCACTGCTCCCAGTGTGGAAAGTGTTTCATCCGGTCAAAGGAGCTGAAACAACATGAGATAATACACACAGGGGAGAAGCCTTATCACTGCTCCCAGTGTGGAAAGAGTTTTAACAATTTAGGGAACCTGAAACGACACGAGAGAATACACACAGGGGAGAAGCCTTTCCACTCCTCACAGGGTGCAAAGCTTTTGCCCATTTAGGAAGCCTGAAAGAACACATGAGACTGCACACAGCGGACAATGCTTACAAAAGGTCAGACTGTGGGAAAACATTTTACTCATAACAGTCACTTAAACGTCTTTAGAGAATCCACACAGGAGAGAGAAATTACTTCTCTTAGCGTGTATATTGATATTTCACATCACATTGACTTAAAATTCATCAGAGAACATACACAGTGCTCCCGTTGTCTTATATTGTTGACTGACAATGTGTTTACCTGTCTTTACCAGATGAAATTAAATGGTACAGGGTATACTCAAACATATATTTGTTTGTTTTTATTAGAAAACATTAATTGAATATGGAGTATGTCAGTTTGAATATAAAGGAGATCAGGTTCCTTCTTTTAAATTGTCCTTTTTTAAACTCTTTGTGTGTTTATCTGGGTGTGTCATTCCTCCAGCACTACAGATAATCAAGTGATATTTGGATGTGATGCATTAGTTCCATTGTTGACATCTGCATTGTAGCCCACTGATGATTTAATGACATGAAAATGTTCAGACTCTGTAATGGAAAATGTTAATTGTTTGTGTGTCCACATAACTGAGTATGTGACTAACCTTGTGAAACTGTCCTATTATAATCTCCTGTTCTTGGGAGTATCATTCTGTGTTGCAAACCAATTTGCACCTGTGTCCTTGTATGAATAAAGTCCCACCCAGGAACAGGAAACTATAAAGATATGTGCTCATCACCCAATGCTTCAGGAATTCAGACTGTCTACACTGCGCTGTGTAACTCTGTTATTCTCTCTGAGCTCAGAAATAAAGAATCTTGGTTTGACTTGGACTCCAGCAGATCCTCGAAAAATAAACTTACATTATTAGAAATATACAGTATTATATGGCATTCATCTTTACAAAAGCCAACATGGAAAATTGCAGACAACTTATCAATAATGGACATTTGTCTTTTAAGATTGTTATTGTATATTTTATAATATCCACCACAACTCTCCCAAGGATTGCTGTTTATCATTGTCTCAAAGAAGAGTTCCTCGTTCCACTTTCCTGGGGGAATTTACAAGCCTCCCACTGATTGAATAAACATTGTTTCCACAGGTAACATTTTGTATTTCACCCAACCAGCAACCGATATCCAATGACAGGTAACATTTTGTGTTTCACCCAACCAGCAACCTAAATCCAATGACAGGTAACATTTTGTGTTTCACCCAACCAGCAACCTAAATCCAATGACAGGTGACATTTTGTGTTTCACCCAACCAGCAACCGATATCCAATGACAGGTAACATTTTGTATTTCACCCAACCAGCAACCTAAATCCAATGACAGGTGACATTTTGTGTTTCACCCAACCAGCACCCGATATCCAATGACAGGTGACATTTTGTGTTTCACCCAACCAGCAACCGATATCCAATGACAGGTGACATTTTGTGTTTCACCCAACCAGCAACCGATATCCAATGACAGGTGACATTTTGTGTTTCACCCAACCAGCAACCGATATCCAATGACAGGTGACATTTTGTGTTTCACCCAACCAGCAACCGATATCCAATGACAGGTGACATTTAGTGTTTCACCCAACCAGCAACCTAAATCCAATGACAGGTGACATTTTGTGTTGATTTCGTGTTGAATTCACTTTAGTTGACGAATCAAAGAAATGTAAATAGAAACTAGATGTTGAACTGACGTCTGTGCCCAGTGGGCTGGTTTGAATAAGCAGCAGGTGTTGGATCGATATCCACCTTAGTAGCTAAGTTTCCATGCAATTTGAGACAGATTTTCATGTGAATATACAAAAATCTGCATAAAACAATATATACATTTTCCCACCAGAAATGTTTCTATCAAACAGACTTATTGCAGATTAAAGGCTTTGCGTGACAAATAAATAACTTTTGCTGTTAGATTCCCAATGGTTTCCATCACATTTTCAACTCTACTGATGGTTTAACAAAACTGTTGCATTATATAGCAAAAATGATCTTGTCCCGTGCACTGTAGCCAGCAGCTCATAGATACAGTGTTGGTAGGCTACCTACATGATGAGATTATTATGGATGAGAGCGATATTATTTTATTTGTCAAATGGCAGCCAAGCATCGATCATCATGTCATCATCATGAGTTGGCTGATATCCGATTTTATAGGGTCACTCCACAGTTAAGGCTGAACAGTGCCTATACAAAGTCTACACTTTGCTCTTTTCATATTTCTTTTGATCCTGACAAACTCCCCAGTCCCTGCCGGTGACAAGCATACCCATAACATGATGCTGCCACCACAATAGTTAATGTGTGGTCTATCTCCAGGTCATCAGACTGTTAAATAGTCACCTCTAGCCGGCCTCCGCCCAGTACCCTGCCCTGAACTTTAGTCACTGTTACTAGCCGTCTACCACCCAGTACTCCACCCTGTAGTCTAGTCAAGGCTCATCCTATATAACTACTACTGTACACACCTTTTATATTCATATACGGTCCATAATGTCTAGACACACCATCATATACATTGTAAACCAACTGTATATATTTATATTCCAATCAGTAGGTCACACAAATGACTATTTCTAAACAAAGATAATAGACAAGTAGAATGGGAGAGTTTTCTTAAACTATCTTTACTTATTCAGTGAATAGACTCCAGGGATGGTGATGAAGGCTGTAGGAATGAAGATCAGACAGTGAATAGACTCCAGGGATGGTGATGAAGGCTGTAGGAATGAAGATCAGACAGTGAAGAGACTCCAGGGACGGTGATGAAGGCTGTAGGAATGAAGATCAGACAGTGAAGAGACTCCAGGGGCGGTGATGAAGACTGTCGGAATGAAGATCAGACAGTGAAGAGACTCCAGGGGCGATGATGAAGGCTGTAGGAATGAAGATCAGACAGTGAAGAGACTCCAGTGGTTAAGGGCGCTGTGCATCTTTTTTTTTTTTAAACAAAACTATTTATTTTACTTAACAAGTATTTTTCTTAACTGCATTGTTGGTTAAGGGCTTGTAAGTAAGCATTTCACTAAGGTCTACACCGGTTGTATTTGGCACGTCACAAATAATATTTCATTTGATTTTCATACTTTTATAATAAAACACTTTTCAACCCATATGATCTATTACATAATAAAAGTCGTAATACACATATCATGTCATAGTGAATTCATGACATGTGAACGAACAAGCCTTTTCATACTTTATAATATGGCTATACAGTGGGGAGAACAAGTATTTGATACACTGCCGATTTTGCAGGTTTTCCTACTTACAAAGCATGTAGAGGTCTGTAATTTTTATCATAGATACACTTCAACCGTGAGAGACGGAATCTAAAACAAAAATCCAGAAAATCACATTTAATGATATTTAAGTAATTCATTTGCATTTTCTTGAGACCCAGAGTTACTTCTGCTGCAGAGGATACGTTCATTAGAGTTACCAGCCTCAGAAATTGCTGCCCAAATAAATGCTTCACAAAGTTGAACAAACAGACACATCTCAATATCAACTGTTCAGAGGAGACTGTGTGAATCAGGACTTCATGGTCGAATTGCTGCAAAGAAACCACTACTCAAGGACAGCAAAAAGAAGAAGAGACTTGGGCCAAGAAACACGAGCAAACCTTCACATTGACTCTGTACTGGTACCTCCTGTATACAGCCTCCACATTGACTCTGTACTGGTACCTCCTGTATACAGCCTTCACATTGACTCTGTACTGGTACCTCCTATATATAGCCTCCACATTGACTCTGTACTGGTACCTCCTGTATATAGCCTTCACATTGACCCTGTACTGGTACCTCCTGTACATAGCCTCCACATTGACTCTGTACTGGTACCCCCTGTATATAGCCTCCACATTGACTCTGTACCGGTACCCCCTGTATATAGCCTCCACATACCCCCTGTATATAGCCTCCACATTGACTCTGTACTGGTACCCCCTGTATACAGCCCCCACATTGACTCTGTACTGGTACCCCTGTATATAGCCTCCACATTGACTCTGTACCGGTACCCCCTGTATATAGCCTCCACATTGACTCTGTACCGGTACCCCCTGTATATAGCCTCCACATTGACTCTGTACTGGTACCCCCTGTATACAGCCTCCACATTGACTCTGTACCGGTACCCCCTGTATGTAGCCTCCACATTGACTCTGTACCGGTACCCCCTGTATATAGCCCCCACATTGACTCTGTACTGGTACCCCTGTATATAGCCTCCACATTGACTCTGTACCGGTACCCCCTGTATATAGCCTCCACATTGACTCTGTACTGGTTCCCTGTAGCACTGGTCCTTCTGTAGCACAGTTGGTAGAGCATGGCGCTTGTAACGCCAGGGTAGTGTGTTCGATTCCCGGGACCACCCATACGTAGAATGTATGCACACATGACTGTAAGTCGCTTTGGATAAAAGCGTCTGCTAAATGGCATATATTATTATATTATTCCCCCTGTATACAGCCTCCACATTGACCCTGTACTGGTACCTCCTGTATATAGCCTCCACATTGACTCTGTACTGGTACCTCCTGTATATAGCCTCCACATTGACTCTGTACTGGTACCTCCTGTATATAGCCTCCACATTGACTCTGTACTGGTACCTCCTGTATATAGCCTCCACATTGACTCTGTAGCCACGGTATAGTTTTTTTATTGTGTAACTTTTTTTCTTACCTCTTATTTTTCTTAACTACATTGTTGTAGTTAACGGTAATGTCTACACCTGTTGTAGCTTTGTAGCGTAGCTTTAAGGGAATAGTATGGTCACATCTAGAGAAAAAATGAACAGAGTAAATGTGTATAAACACACTACCTATTCATGGAAGTATTTATTCATCATCTACATATTCATATTACGCGTCTGTGTACAGGAAAGTATTAGTTGTAAGAGAAAATGTATCAGCTTATTGTTAAATAATTATGACGTTCTTTCCAATACAAAAAGTGTAGTAACTATTGTTTCCAAACTGCGTTACCCACTCCAGCCAGCAGATGGCGACGAGCGTCTTTCAGGTGATGCTTCTAGCGTGACGTATAATGGACTGGACGGGACGCTTCTTCAGGAACAACAACACGGATACTATTTCAACCACGTCGGTAGCTTGCTCGCCAACATAAAACTGAAAGATTGACGTTTTAGGCCATGTTAATGTACATTAGCTAATCGCAGTGTTTAAAACACATTTCAGTTGACGTTAACTTGAACCTAATGTGCTTGTTCAATTTGCAAATTTGTTAAAGATTGATACTGAGCCGAGCACTAGGCTATTCGCTAATGCTAACTAGCTAGCTAACATCCCTGACCATGAGCTCATTAAACTACTCATCCCCTGCTAAAGAAGTGGATGTCTGCTGTCCGGAGAAAGAAGCTCTGGCGCTGAACATTGTCGTGAAAGACGAAGAGGAGGATATTACAGTGAAAGGAGAGAAAGAACCGTTCAGAATGAAAAAGGAGGAAGAGGAGGCTGTTATAGGGAAAGAAGAGAAAGCATCCTCTTCCTCTCTAAAAGGTTCTATCTCAGTAAAGGTGAAGGAGGAAGACGTTTTGGGAGTGAAAGAGGAGGAGACAGAATATCAGATTAACACCAGTGAGTACTGTCTTAAAATCAGGGGCACAAATTATGCAGTTGTTGAACTAATGTGTGGTTTTTAAGGGGCATTCTACTGAAGTTCTTCACTTCAATGTGATGTTCAGTACTATATAAATTGTTAAAGGGTCAATCTGCCATTGCTACATATATTTTTGGGACTTTTAAATGAGATTTAATGATATATAACAGGCTTTTAAAATGTAATAATGGAGCATAATTTATACTTAAAATATCAAAGGGACACAAAAGGCACCCAATTAATTTAGAGATATTAATGCCTCTTATAAGACCCTATGACTGTAATAGACAGTAATAATTGATGATGGTAATAAGTTCACCTTCTGTTTGATGTTCTCGTTCAAACAGGAGAGAGACATGACTATCGTGGATCCTCTGGGGAGCCTCAACAACATCCTAATGCTGACGAGACAGAGAAGAGTCTCTCCAGATCAGAACACCAGATGGTACAGCTTTGTCTGGTCTAGCATACAGCTTGCCCTATCTGGGTCTGGGTTTCTGTAAGGCACTTTATGACAACAGTGACATCAGCATCCCATAATGATATGTGTCTGTGTCCCCTCTTTATGGTTACCAGGACAATGCTCGCCCTTCCGCCCTCCCGGAGACCCTGTGTCGTGCCTCTCCTGGTAGCACGTTACTGCTGGGTATGAAGAGGTTGTCTGTGCTGCTGGTAGACTGCAGGAAAACAACGGGGCTGAGTGGAACTGTGAGAGGAGGAGAAGAGAAGAAAGGATCAGATTTGACACATCAAAGTAAGTGCTGTAGTTTAGTTTGAACAAATAAAATAGATCTGCCCATTGGTATCTCTTCCCAATAAGTCTGTCCCCGACTAATACAAAAACAACTTTGCACACTCTTGGTATTCTCTCAACCAGCTTAACCTGGAATGCTTTTCCAACAGTCTTGAAGGAGTTCCCACATATGCTGGGCACATGTTGGCTACTTTTCCGTCACTCTGCGGTCCAACTCATCTCAATTCATCTCAATTTGGGTTGAGGTCAGGTGATTGTGGAGGCCAGGTTATCTGATGCAGCACTCCATCACTCTCCTTCTTGGTCAAATAGCACTTACACAGCCTGGTTGTGGTTAGGTCATTGTCCTGTTGAAACACAAATGATAGTCCCGCTAAGCGCAAACCAGATGGGATGGTGTATCGCTGCAGAATGCTGTGGTAGCGATGCTGGTTAAGTGTGACTTGAATTCTAAATAAATCACAGTGTCACCCCAGCAAAGCACCATCACTCATGAAAGCTCATCAATGCTTCACTCATCAGACCAAAGGACAGATTTCCACCGGTCCATTGCTCATGCTTCTTGATTCACACAGTCTCCTCTGAACAGTTGATGTTGAGATGTGTCTCTTAATTGAACTCTGTAAATCATTTATTTGGGCTGCAATTTCTGAGGCTGGTAAGTAATGAAGTAACTGGGTCTTCCTTTACTGTGGAGGTCCTCATGAGAGCCAGTTTCATCGTAGCTTTTGATGGTTTTGCGACTGTACTTAAAGAAACTTTCAATGTTCTTGAAATTTTCGGTATTGACTGACCATGTCTTCAAGTAATGATGGACTGTTGTTTCTCTTTGCTTATTTGAGCCATTTGGACTTGGTCTTTTACCAAATAGGGCTGTCTTCTGTATACCCCTTTAACTTGTCACAAGACAACTGATTGGCTCAAACGCACTAAGAAGGAAAAACACAAATTAATATTTAAACAAGGCACCTGTTAATTGAAATGCTTTCCAGATGACTATGAAGCTGGTTGAGAGAATGCCAAGAGTGTGCAAAGCTGTCATCAAGACAAAGGGTGGCTACTTTGAAGAATCTCAAATATAAAATACAATTTGATTTGATTAACACTTTTTTTGTTTACTACACGATTCCATTTGTGTTATTTCATAGTTTTGATGTCTTCACTATTATTCTACAATGTAGAAAATAGTAAAAAAATAAAAAATAAAGAAAAACCCTTAAATGAGTAGGTGTGTCCACCTTTGACTGGTTCTCTATACACAGTGGGGAGAACAAGTATTTGATACACTGCCGATTTTGCAGGTTTTCCTACTTACAAAGCATGTAGAGGTCTGTAATTTTTTATCATAGGTACACTTCAACAGTGAGAGACGGAATCTAAAACAAAAATTAAGGAAATCACATTGTATGATTTTTAAGTAATTAATTTGCATTTTATTGCATGACATAAGTATTTGATACATCAGAAAAGCAGAACTTAATATTTGGTACAGAAACCTTTGTTTTCAGGGATTTTGGCCCACTCCTCCATACAGACCTTCTCCAGATCCTTCAGGTTTTGTGGCTGTCGCTGGGCAATACGGACTTTCAGCTCCCTCCAAAGATTTTCTATTGGGTTCAGGTCTGGAGACTGACTAGGCCACTCCACTCCTTAGTTGCCCTGGCTGTGTGTTTTGGGTCGTTGTCATCCTGGAAGACCCAGCCACGACCCAACTTCAATGCTCTTACTGAGGGAAGGAGGTTGTTGGCCAAGATCTCGAGATGCATGGCCCCATCCATCCTCCCCTCAATACGGTGGAGTCGTCCTGTCCTCTTTGCAGAAAAGCATCCCCATAGAATGATGTTTCCACCTCCATGCTTCACGGTTGGGATGGTGTTCTTGGGGTTGTACTCATCCTTCTTCTTCCTCCAAACACGGCGAGTGGAGTTTAGACCAAAACGCTCTATTTTTGTCTCATCAGACCACATGACCTTCTCCCAATCCTCCTCTGGATCATCCAGATGGTCATTGGCAAACTTCAGACGGGCCTGGACATGCACTGGCTTGAGCAGGGAGTACCTTGCGTGCGCTGCAGGATTTTAATCCATGACGGCGTAGTGTGTTACTAAAATGGTTTTCTTTGAGACTGTGGTCCCAGCTCTCTTCAGGTCATTGACCAGGTCCTGCCGTGTAGTTCTGGGCTGATCCCTCACCTTCCTCATGATCATTGATGCCTCACGAGGTGAGATCTTTCATGGAGCCCCAGACAGAGGGTGATTGACCGTCATCTTGAACTTCTTCCATTTTCTAATAATTGCGCCAACAGTTGTTGCCTTCTCACCAAGCCGCTTGCCTATTGTCCTGTAGCCCATCCCAGCCTTGTGCAGGTCTACAATTTTATCCCTGATGTCCTTACACCCTCTCTGGTCTTGGCCATTGTGGAGAGGTTGGAGTCTGTTTGTTTGATTGAGTGTGTAGACAGGTGTCTTTTATACAGGTAACAAGTTCAAACAGGTGCAGTTAATACAGGTAATGAGTGGAGAACAGAGGGATTCTTAAAGAAAAACTAACAGGTCTGTGAGAGCTGGAATTCTTACTGGTTGGTAGGTGATCAAATACTTTTGTCCTGCAATAAAATGCTAATTAATTACTTAAAAATCATACGATGTGATTTTCTGGATTTTTGTTTTAGATTCTGTCTCTCACAGTTGAAGTGTACCTTTGATAAGTGCATAAGCCCACCCACTTGGGAGCCAGGCCCAGCAAATCAGAATGAGTTTTCCCCACAAAAGGGCTTTGTTACAGAGATAAACACTCCTCAGTTTCATCAGATGTCCGGGTGGCTGATCTCAGACGATTTAAAAAAATTTTTTTTTACCTTTATTTAACCAGGCATTTTCAATGACGGCCTGGGAACAGTGGGTTAACTGCCTGTTCAGGGGCAGAACGACAGATTTGTACCTTGTCAGCTCGGGGGTTTTGAACTCACAACCTTCCGGTTACTAGTCCAACGCTCGAACCACTAGGCTACGCTGCCGCCCCGATGTGGAGGTCCTTGATCTGCAGTTGTGAGGCCTGTTGGACGGACTTCCAAATTCTCTAAAAAGACATTGGAGGCGGCTGATGGTAGAGAATGCAACATTCAATTCTCTGGTAGCAGCTCCAGTGGATATTCCTGCAGTCCCCAATCCATTTGCACACTCCCTCAAAACTTGAGACATCTGTGGCATTGTATTGTGTGACAACTGTATATTTTAGAGTGGCTTTTTATTGTCCCCTGCATAAGGTACACCTGTGTAATGCTGTTTAATCAGCTTCTTGATATGCTACACCTGTCACGTGGATGGATTATCTTGGCAAAGCAATGTAAACAAATTTAGACAAATTGGAGATTTCATTCTGGTCTCTTTTTATATAAACACTGTCTTTGGCAGGAGGAAAACCAAACTTGGAGGAACCAAAGACCTCCACAACATCAAGACGACACCTCTGCTCCCAGATCAAGTTAGGAAGCCTGAAAAGACCTGAGAGGACACACACAGGAGAGAAGCCGTACCATTGCACCCAGTGTGGAAAGAGTTTTAGCCTGTTAGGAAGCCTGAAAGCTCATGAGCGAATACACACGGGAGAGAAGCCATACCATTGCGGCCAGTGTGGAAATAGTTTTAGCCAGTTAGGAAACATGAAAAGACATGAGCGAATTCACACAGGGGAGATGCCATACCACTGCTCCCATTGCGGAAAGAGTTTTAACCATTTACTTAACATGAAAAGACATGAGAGGATACACACAGGATTGAAGCCTCACCATTGCTCCCAGTGTGGAAAGAGTTTTATGCAGTTAGGTATCCTCAAAGATCATTTGCGAATACACACAGGGGAGAAGCCTTTCCTTTGCGCTCAGTGTGGAAAGAGTTTTAGCCAGTCAGGAAACCTGAAAGTGCATGAGCGAATTCACACAGGGAAGAAATCTTACCACTGATCCCAGCGCGCAATGCGTTTTTACCCAATTAGGACACCTGAAAGAAGACATGAGACCGCACACGGGGGAGAAGCTTTACAAATGTTCAGACTGGGGGGAAGGCATTTTACTCATCAGTAGCGTAAAAAAAACATGTGAGAATCCACACAGGAGAGAATGTTTACTTGTTTATATATAAATATTTCTTGTTTTTTTTTCTCATTTTGTCTGTCATAGTTGTAGTGTACCTATGATGAAAATTACAGGCCTCTCTCATCTTTTTAACTGGGAGAACTTGCACAATTGGTGGCTGACTAAATACTTTTTTGCCCCACTAAGTGTATGTAAACTTCCAACTTCAACTGTATATTATTTGAAATGCTAATCCTTTGCACACGAATGCTCACTCATTCAGGATTAATTGCAGTCAATATATATTTACGCCGTTGTGGTCTGTTGGAATCCGGTCCGTCTGCTGGAGAGTTCATCTGAGTCTCTCTCCTTCTGTTTCCCTGAAGTTCAAAGTCTTTCTTGGTTAGAATGGATACCTCCGATTACCATTCAGAAATGTTCTCATAGAATAGATGTTTCGGCGGTTGTCGTCATTCGCATCCCAGGTTTACATCATTTCTAGCTGCCCCCACAGACCCACCAATGCTCTTACTCTGTTGGGATTGATAGTCTCAGAGTTGAACCATTTCCAGCCGTGTAGCCAATGCTCCACGTGGGATGGTTTTCTAGTCTTGGTACTCAAATGTGCCACCTCAGCTTACAGCGAGGTATGCGTTGTCTAAACTATTCGCAATCACAGCTCACGCTGTGATTGGTTTGCTCAGTCTGAAGAGGATTTTTTTTCAGGAGGGGCTTTTATTCTAAACAATAGGATAGGCTGTTCCATGACACCAGATCATGTCTGTGCCCTCGGGGACCAATGACTTAGTTACACTTTTAAAGGAATACAATTCTCTCACATTGAAGGTTTAACATCACATTACATCATTTCATATAGTTGCATCTTTACTCATTCATTTTATACATGAATTAGATGCAAACCCCATAATTGAGAAATGTACACATTGAGACATAGTTATGTGTGTTTCCTGTCCTCTCTAAGGTCACCAAATGAAACACACTCAACATAACTGTCCCTTACGTGTCCACAGACCCTTCCCACACTCTCAAAGGTGGACATATAGTTTAATTTTGCCATTTTGGGGATTTAGGAGTTCGGCCATGTGAATTCCTTTGTTCACTCTGTGGTCTCTCTCTGTATGAAAAGGGGGCGGGAGTCTCCGCCAGGTAGTTACGACCTGAGATAACAGAACCTGGTTGTAGGAGAGGGGGAAGCCACAATCTATACCCAGAAAAGGCCACATCGTGACAATATGGAGTATGTCAGTTTGAATATAATGTAAATCAGTTTTCTTGTGTTCAAATGTAGGATAGATCAGATTCCATGTGTTTAAATGGTCCTTTTTTCAACTCTTTGACTGTGTGTTTATCTGGGTGTGTCATTCCTCCAGCACTACAGATAATCACAGTGATATTTGGATGTGATGCATTTGTTCCATTGTTTATATTTGCATTGTTGGCCCACTGATGATTTAATGAAATGAAAATGTTCAGACTCTGTAATGGAAAATGTTAGTTGTTTGTGTGTCCACAACTGAGTATGTGACTAACCTTGTGAAACTGTCCTATTATAAGCTCCTGTTCTTGGGAGTATCATCCTGTGTTGCAAATCAATTTACACCTGTGTCCTTGTATGAATAAAGTCCCTCCCAGGAACAGGAAACTATAAAGATATGTGCTCATCACTCAATGCTTCAGGAATTCAGACTGTCTACACTGCGCTGTGTAACTCTGTTATTCTCTCTGAGCTCAGAAATAAAGAATCTTGGTTTGACTTGGACTCCAGCAGATCCTTATTTTATAATATCCACCACAACTCTCCCAAGGATTGCTGTTTATCATTGTCTCAAAGAAGAGTTCCTCGTTCCACTTTATATATCCACCTTAGTAGCTAAGTTTCCATGTAATTTGAGACAGATTTTCATGTGAATATTCAAAAATCTGCATGAAACAATATATACATTTTCCCACCAGAAATGTTTCTATCAAACAGGTTTATTGCAGATTAAAGGCTTTGCGTGACAAATAAATAACTTTTGCTGTTAGATTCCCAATGGTTTCCATCACATTTTCAACTCTACTGATGGTTTAACAAAACTTGCATTACATAGCAAAATTTCTCTTGTCCCGTGCACTGTAGCCAGCAGCTCATAGATACAGTGTTGGTAGGCTACCTACATGATGAGATTATTATGGATGAGAGCGATATTATTTTATTTGTCAAATGGCAGCCAAGCATCAATCATCATGTCACCAGAATAAGACCATTGAAATGTATTGGAAAGGAGCATCAAGCTCATCACGTGCACTTTCACCACCCTGTGAAGTTCATAACTTATTTCATCTGTAGCCTAATAAACTACATGGGTTCCCAAGTCGTAGTGGGAGGACCACACAACATATCATCACGTGACTCCAAGTTAACTAAGATGTGATGGTTATTATATAAATATTTGCTCATAAAGGAGTTTCCACCTCCATTTCTCGCTTATACATTTTTACTGACACAAAAAGTCCCCACCATGTCAAACAAACTAACATATAGTTTGTCGGCTTTTATAAAATTGTTCAGGCATAACCTGTTTCCATCAGCCCAGTCATTACTTCTGAAATGGTTGGATCAATATCCACCTTCATGATGTGGATGAAGCCTGATTTGGAATGTCTGAGTAGTTCTATATGATGTCATAATACACCCCTCTGATAGTGATACATTTGCTCCATTGTTTCCATGTTAGTTGGTTTCCCACTCTGATGATTTATATCTGACAGAGGGGCTTTAAATGAATAGTATGGTGACATCTTAGTGTGTCTTGAAGTAAATATAATTATTAATCATAAACTCCTATAGCAACAATACAATGCAGCTACTACTGTACACACCTTTTATATTCATATACGGTCCATAATGTCTAGACACACCATCATATACATTTTAAACCAACTGTATATATTTATATTCCAGACTCTGACATTCCTCGTTCTACATTTTCTATATTTCTAAATCCTTAAAATAAATTGTATGGAAAATCATTAGGTCACACAAATGACTATTTCTAAACAAAGATAATAGAGAAGTAGAATGGGAGAGGTTTCTTATACTATCTTTACTTACTCAGTGAAGAGACTCCAGGGATGGTGATGAAGGCTGTAGGAATGAAGATCAGACAGTGAAGAGACTCCAGGGACGGAGATGAAGGCTGTAGGAATGAAGATCAGACAGTGAAGAGACTCCAGGGATGGTGATGAAGGCTGTAGGAATGAAGATCAGACAGTGAAGAGACTCCAGGGATGGTGATGAAGGCTGTAGGAATGAAGATCAGACAGTGAAGAGACTCCAGGGATGGTGATGAAGGCTGTAGGAATGAAGATCAGACAGTGAAGAGACTCCAGGGATGGTGATGAAGTCTGTAGGAATGAAGATCAGACAGTGAAGAGACTCCAGGGATGGAGATGAAGGCTGTAGGAATGAAGATCAGACAGTGAATAGACTCCAGGGATGGTGATGAAGGCTGTAGGAATGAAGATCAGACAGTGAAGAGACTCCAGGGACGGAGATGAAGGCTGTAGGAATGAAGATCAGACAGTGAATAGACTCCAGGGATGGGGATGAAGGCTGTAGGAATGAAGATCAGACAGTGAATAGACTCCAGGGAAGGGGATGAAGGCTGTAGGAATGAAGATCAGACAGTGAAGAGACTCCAGGGATGGTGATGAAGGCTGTAGGAATGAAGAACAGACAGTGAAGAGACTCCAGGGATGGAGATGAAGGCTGTAGGAATGAAAATCAGACAGTGAAGAGACTCCAGGGACGGAGATGAAGGCTGTAGGAATGAAGATCAGACAGTGAAGAGACTCCAGGGATGGTGTTGAAGGCTGTAGGAATGAAGATCAGACAGTGAAGAGACTCCAGGGATGGTGATGAAGGCTATAGGAATGAAGATCAGACAGTGAAGAGACTCCAGGGACGGTGATGAAGGCTGTAGGAATGAAGATCAGACAGTGAAGAGACTCCAGGGACAGAGATGAAGGCTGTAGGAATGAAGATCAGACAGTGAAGAGACTCCAGGGAAGGTGTTGAAGGATGTAGGAATGAAGATCAGACAGTGAAGAGACTCCAGGGATGGTGATGAAGGCTGTAGGAATGAAGATCAGACAGTGAAGAGACTCCAGGGACGGTGATGAAGGCTGTAGGAATGAAGATCAGACAGTGAAGAGACTCCAGGGACAGAGATGAAGGCTGTAGGAATGAAGATCAGACAGTGAAGAGACTCCAGGGAAGGTGTTGAAGGATGTAGGAATGAAGATCAGACAGTGAAGAGACTCCAGGGATGGTGATGAAGGCTGTAGGAATGAAGATCAGACAGTGAAGAGACTCCAGGGACGGTGATGAAGGCTGTAGGAATGAAGATCAGACAGTGAAGAGACTCCAGGGACAGAGATGAAGGCTGTAGGAATGAAGATCAGACAGTGAACAGACACCAGGGATGGAGATGAAGGCTGTAGGAATGAAGATCAGACAGTGAAGAGACTCCAGGGACGGTGATGAAGGCTGTAGGAATGAAGATCAGACAGTGAAGAGACTCCAGGGACAGGGATGAAGGCTGTAGGAATGAAGATCAGACAGTGAAGAGACACCAGGGATGGAGATGAAGGCTGTAGGAATGAAGATCAGACAGTGAAGAGACTCCAGGGACGGTGATGAAGGCTGTAGGAATGAAGATCAGACAGTGAAGAGACTCCAGGGACAGAGATGAAGGCTGTAGGAATGAAGATCAGACAGTGAAGAGACTCCAGGGATGGAGATGAAGGCTGTAGGAATGAAGATCAGACAGCAATTCTGGTCCTGTGGTCAGGTGGGGGAGTGGTCGATCCAGACAATGATTGTGAGGAAGCATGCGGGGAACAGCCTCCTTTCTACTACCATTCTGGGGTCTGGATACATGCCAACAAAGACTACAACTGCTTCAAACAATGGGAGAGGCTACCATTGACCACCACACTTTCTTTCATAACCAGGAAGCCCATGTTGAGCCATCAGTGTTCCCACTATGGAAGAGGGAGCAGGAAGCCGTCATCCAGTCTCTCAGAAAACCATGTTGAGCCATCAGTGTTCTCACTATGGAAGAGGGACCAGGATGCCTTCATCCAGTCTCTCAGAAAACCATGTTGAGCCATCAGTGTTCTCACTATGGAAGAGGGACCAGGATGCCTTCATCCAGTCTCTCAGAAAACCATGTTGAGCCATCAGTGTTCTCACTATGGAAGAGGGAGCAGGAAGCCGTCGTCCAGTCTCTCAAGGACAAAGGTGCAGCACTGGTGTTAGTAGCTGATGACAGAAGTGACAACCTGGACACACAGCAAAGTTTGACGCGATCAGTGTTGTTGAGCAGAGAATCAACCAGAGAATCAACCAGGTTGTTGAAGTTATTGAGGTACATAATACATTTTATTTGTTTAATTCTGTTTTATTCAATTAGAATAATTTACTCTGAATGAGAACAATCACATCTGTGAGCTTTATGCATTATAACATCGATTGACTAAATGATGACGCTGACAGATTTGTAGTAAAACCAGGTTTGGAGTCAAATCCATTTCATTTCCAGTCAATTCAGAAAGTAAACCAAATTCCACATTTTCCTCATTGAAAACCATAGACTGGTACCCCCTGCTCCACATGACTCTGTACTGGTAGAGAATTGGAATTTCCACTTTACTTCCTGAATTTACTGGAATATTCTAAAATTGATTCAATTGGGAGGTTTTCCTCATGAATCTGCACAACACCCTATAATGACGAAGCAACAACAGTATTTTAGAAATGTTTGCAAATGCATTTAAATATTAAAACTGAAATATCACATTTAAATAAGTATTCAGAACCTTAACTCAGTGCTTTGTTGAAGCACTTTTAGCAGTGATTATAGCCTCAAGCCGCCTTGGGTATAACACTACAATCTTGGCACCCCTGTATTTGTGGAGTTTCTCCCATTCTTCTCTGCAGATCCTCTCAAGATCTGTCAGTTTGGATGGAGAGCGTCACTGCGCAGCTATTTTCAGGATTTCTTCAGAGTTGTTCGGTCTGGGTTCAAATCCGGGCTCTGCCACCACCACCCCTGTAATAGCCTCATTGACTCTCACCCACATTGTACTGGGATGGTGCCAGGTTTCCTTGACTCTGTACTGGTAGACCTGACGCTTGGCATTAGCCAAAGAGGTTAATATTGGTTTCATCAATACCTCCTGTATATAGCCTCCACATTTACTCTGTACTGGTACCTCCTGTATATAGCCTCCACATTGACTCTGTACTGGTACCTCCTGTATATAGCCTCCACATTGACTCTGTACTGGTACCCCCTGTATATAGCCTCCACATTGACTCTGTACTGGTACCTCCTGTATATAGCCTCCACATTGACTCTGTACTGGTACCCCCTGTATATAGCCTCCACATTGACTCTGTACTGGTACCTCCTGTATATAGCCTCCACATTGACTCTGTACTGGTACCCCCTGTATATAGCCTCCACATTGACTCTGCACTGGTACCTCCTGTATATAGCCTCCACATTGACTCTGTACTGGTACCTCCTGTATATAGCCTCCACATTTACTCTGTACTGGAACCTCATGTATATAGCCTCCACATTGACTCTGTACTGGTACCTCATGTATATAGCCTCCACATTTACTCTGTACTGGTACCTCCTGTATATAGCCTCCACATTGACTCTGTACTGGTACCTCCTGTATATAGCCTCCACATTGACTCTGTACTGGTACCTCATGTATACAGCCTCCACATTGACTCTGTACTGGAACCTCATGTATACAGCCTCCACATTGACTCTGTACTGGAACCTCCTGTATACAGCCTCCACATTGACTCTGTACTGGTACCTCCTGTATATAGCCTCCATATTGACTCTGTACTGGTACCTCCTGTATATAGCCTCCATATTGACTCTGTACTGGTACCCCCTGTATACAGCCTCCACATTGACTCTGTACTGGTACCTCCTGTATACAGCCTCCACATTGACTCTGTACTGGAACCTCCTGTATACAGCCTCCACATTGACTCTGTACTGGTACCTCCTGTATATAGCCTCCACATTGACTCTGTACTGGTACCTCCTGTATATAGCCTCCACATTGACTCTGTACTGGTACCTCCTGTATATAGCCTCCACATTGACTCTGTACTGGTACCCCCTGTATATAGCCTCCACATTGACTCTGTACTGGTACCTCCTGTATATAGCCTCCACATTGACTCTGTACTGGTACCTCATGTATACAGCCTCCACATTGACTCTGTACTGGTACCCCCTGTATATAGCCTCCACATTGACTCTGTACTGGTACCTCCTGTATATAGCCTCCACATTGACTCTGTACTGGTACCTCCTGTATACAGCCTCCACATTGACTCTGTACTGGAACCCCCTGTATACAGCCTCCACATTGACTCTGTACTGGAACCTCCTGTATATAGCCTCCACATTGACTCTGTACTGGAACCTCCTGTATTTTGTCTCGTTTTTGTTTTTTATTGTGTTACTTTTTTGAACGTTTTATTTTGGTAATATTTTCTTAACCCTTATTTTTCTTATCTATGTTGTTGTTTAAGGGTTTGTCAGTAAGCATTTCACGTTAAGATCTACACCTGTTGTATTCAGCGCATGTGACAAATGATATTTGATCGTAACTAAATATGAAGTATGTCTGTTTCAATGTTACGGTCTTTGATTCAATTATATTTTTGAAACTCAGGCTGTGTGTGTTTATCTGCGTCATTCCTTGATCATTCCTTGTGGTCCTGTAGCTCAGTTGGTGGAGTATAGTGCTTGTTAAACCAGGGAAGTGGGTTTGATTCCTGGGACCACCCATATGTAAAGTGTTTGCACACATGAATGTAAATCCCTTTGGATAAAAGTGTCTGCTAAATGGCAGATATATCCACTGATTATACCAAACATCTGGAACACCTTCCTAATATGGAGTTGGACCCTCCCCTTTTCCCCTCAGAACAGCCTCAATTCATTGAGTTATGGACTCTTCAAGCTGTCGAAAGTGTTCCACAGGGATGCTGGCCCATGTTGACTCCAATGCTTCCCACAATTGTGTCAAGTTGGCTGGGTGTCCTTTGCGTGCAGTGGGGTCTCCTCAGAGGAGGAAGGGGAGAACCATCGTCTTGTATTAAATATTTAAAAGCTGTCCTTTTTTAGATAAAACTAAACTAAATATAATCACGTCACCAAATAATTTATTAAAACATACTATTTTGCATCCTCCTCTGGATATATTGACTTCAATACAAAACCTAGGAGGTTTATGGTTCTCAAGGCTTCCATAGACTTATACTGTTATTATGACAACTTCCGGAGGACATCCTCCAACCCATCAGAGCTCTTGCAGCATGAACTGACATGATGTCCAACCAATGAAAGGATCAGCGAATGTATCTAGTACTGAAAGCATAAGCTACAGCTAGCTAGCACTGCAGTGCATAACATGTGGTGAGTAGTTGATTAAAAGAGAGAAAAATACGATAGTTGAACAGTTTTGAACAAATTATTTTATTCCAAAATGAGGGAGAAGCGAGAGAGAGATATTTCGTCATTTATTTTCCACTTTCAGTTTCACTTACTTAGCTAGCAAATGCAGCTATCTAGTTTAGTCTACTCAAACACTTGGCTCAAACAGAGCGATGCTATGTTAGCTAGCTGGCTATGACTATCCAACACAACACTGGAACTCTTCCAAGTCAAGGCAAGCTTTTGGTTTTACTAATTTATTGCCACTGGGACCCGCAAAGGTAAGTGCTAAACTGCTTACTGACTGTACACTGTAACGTTACTGCATGATTGTAGCAGGTTTACTAACGAGTTAGTTCTATTAACTCTGTTGACTATGATGTTATTTTAGCTAATATGGTGACAACAATGTAAGCTGTGTGTAGCAGTTATGAAATGGTTTGGCTTGGAAAGGTTTTTTCTCCTGGTGACATACAGCTGATGTGTTGTGCATTGAAGTACAGAAACAAAGGGAGAAGGTGATAAGAGGAGAGCACATAGATGCAAGAAGGAATACAACGTGTCTGTAATGAAAGTGAACTGTGTTTATGCATGATCAGGGGTGTATTCATTCCGCCGATTCTGTTGACAAACGTTTAAATGGAACAAAACGGGGATAAACATACCTGAATTTGTGCAGTGATATCTCTATTTCAGCTAGATGCAGGCGAGAGTGTGCAAGGAAGTATTGAATTTGTCACTGTCTGTCTATGTGTCACTGTCTGTCATCGCAAAATTTTCTCTCGACCTGTGTGAACCTACATTCTAAACATTCATTCATAGGCTAGGTTGCTACCTCATGATGGGTATAGGGACAATTAGAGTATCATGTAGTAGCCTAAACCTATTGCTGTTACATTGAACAGGGTGAGGGACATATGAATGACAGTCGTCCAATATACTGTAATAGAATTAAGGCCATGCTCATGAAAAAACACATCGTCCTGCCTCATCTTAAACGGCACAAACCACCACTGTTTGGGTGGTGGACCACTCTTGGTACACATGGGAAACTGTTGAGCTGAAAAACCCAGCAGCGTTGCAGTTCTTGACACAAACCGGTGCGCCTGGCACCTACTACCATACCCCGTGCAAAGTAACTTAAATATTTTGTCTTCCCCATTAACTCTCTAAATGGCACACATGCACAATCCATGTCTCATGTCTCAAGGCTTAAAAATCCTTATATAACCTGTCTCCCCCCTTCATCTACACAGATTGAAGTGGATTTAACTAGTGACATCAGTAAGGGATCATAGCTTTAGCCTGGATTCACCTAGTCTTTCTAACTCATGGAAGGAGCAGCTGTTCTTAATGTTTTGTCTACCCAGTGTAAAGCACTACAGATAATCAAGTGCTATTTGCATGTGATGCATTTGTTCTGTTGTTTACAGGATGATTTGTATTTTATAGAGCGTGGCTTTAAGGGAATAGTATGGTCACATGTAGATTAAAAAGAATGTGACACACTACCAATCAACACACTACCTATTCATGTAAGTATTTATTAATCATCTACATTTTCATATTGAGCTTCTACGTCCGTGTACAGGAACGTATTATTTGGAAGAGAAAATATATCAGCTTATTGTTAAATAATTATGGCGTTCTTTCCAATACGAAAAGTGTAGTAAGTATTGTTTTCAAACTGCGTTACCCACTCCAGTCAGCAGATGGCGATGAGCGTCTTTCAGGTGATGATTCTCCGTGACGTATAATGGACTGGACGGACGCTTCTTCAGGAACAACAAGGCGCCAACTCTTCCAACCACCTCCGTAGCTTGCTAGCCAACATAAAACTGAAATATTGACGTTTTAGACCATGTTAATGTACATTAGTTAATCTCCGTTCAATTTGGTTCAATTTGCAAACGTGTTGAAGTTTGACACTGAGCCTAGCACTAGGCTAGACGCTAATGCTAGCTAGCTGGCTAACATCCCTGACCGTGAGCTCACTAAACTACTCCTCCCTTGCTAATGAAGAGGAGGTCTGCTGTTTGGAGAAAGAATCTTTCAGAATGAAAAATGAGGAAGAGGAGGCTGTTATAGTGAAAGAAGAGAAAGAACCGTTTAGAGAGGAAGATGATGCTATCTCAATAAAGGTGAAGGAGGAAGACGTTTTGGGGGTGAAAGAGGAAGAGACGGAATATCAGATTAACACCAGTGAGTACTGTCTTCAACAGGGACACAAACTATGCCGTTGTTGAACTAATGTGTGGTTTTAAAGGGGCATTCTACTGAAGTTCTACACTTGAATATGTTGTTCAGTACTGTAGGAATTGTTAAAGGGTCATTGGCAGGGTCATTGGCAGGGTCATTGCCATTGGTTCATATATTTGAGGGACTTTTCAATTAGATGTATTGAATTTTCCATGTGGTCTATATTGAAGTTCCCCTCATCTAATATAACAGGCTTTTAAAATTCTATATTGGTGCATATTTTCTACTTAAAATAACAAAGGGACGCAAAAGCCACCCATTTCGTGGAACGACCCTTTTACATTTGCATCACAAACACTGTTTTAGGAAATCATGATGAAAGTGGCCATTTTAGACATATTCATGCCTCTTGTAAGACTATGATTGCAATAGATGGTCATAAGTTTACCATCTGTTTGATGTCCTCGTTCACACAGGAGAGAGACATGACTATCGTGGATCCTCTGGGGAGCCTCAACAACATCCTGATGCTGACGAGGAAGAGAAGAGTCTCTCCAGATCAGAACACCAGATGGTACAGCTTGGTCTGGTCTAGCAAACAGCTTTCTCTCGCTTGGGGGCTGGGTTTCTGTAAATCACTTCATGACAACAGTGACATCAGCATCCATAATGATGTGCGTCTGTGTCCCCTCTTTATGGTTACCAGGACAACGCTAGCCCCTCCTTCCTCCCGGAGTCCCCGTGTCGTGCCTCTCCTGGTAGCACGTTACTGCTGGGTATGAAGAGGTTGTCTGTGCTGCTGGTGGACTGCAGGAAAACAACGGGGCTGAGTGGAACTGTGAGAGGAGGAGAAGAGAGGAAAGGATCAGATTTGACTCATCAAAGTAAGTGCTGTAGTTCAGTTTGAACAAATAAATAGATCTGCCCACTGGGATCTGTTACCAGGACAACCAGCAGAGTTCTGTTAGTTGACAGGAAGATAGACTGGTATCTGTTACCAGGACAACCAGCAAAGTTCTGTTAGTTGACAGGAAGATAGACCGGTGTATATGGATGTTATGAATATCATAACACTGAAAAAGGATTCTGCCAATGAAAAGATAGAAACCAATAGACCATATAAAACCTTGATGAAAGTTACCTTTAGAGGGAAAGTTTCAAGATGATCTGATGTAAGGTGCTTGTTTTACAAAACCGTTTCCATAAAACATTATGGATGTTACCACCTGTCTTTCTTCAGAGAACCATTAACTTCTGACATAACACCCAGTCTCTTTCACTTCCTATCACTACTTTAATGTCTCCATGTTCAAAGTTTTGCCGATTCCAACAATGGAAACAATATTTGTTGGTCCGTGGTGTGTAATGACGAGCAACCAGACGTTGCTCATGACACGTTTATGAAATTGCTTATCCCAGTTACTAATAAGCATGCACCCATTAAGAAAATGACTGTAAAAACTGTTAAATCCACGTGGATTGATAAGGAATTTAAAAATGGTATGTATGATGAAGAGGGAGGCAAAAGAGATGGCATATAGGTCTGGCTGTATAACTGATTGGCAAACCTATTGCAAATTGAGAAATCATGTGACTAAACTGAATAAAAAGAAGAAACTACACTATGAAACAAAGATAAATGACATGAAGAATGATTGTAAAAAGCTTTGGAACACCTTCAATGAAATTTTGGGCAAAAAAATCAACAATGACATGTTGTCATGGTGTCTGACAACGTGGATGGAAAATTATTGAGGATAATAGCAGCCGATATTGCCAGTTCTATTCGCATTATCTTCAATTTAAGCCCACTAGAAAGTGTGTTCCCTCAGGCTTGGAGGGAAGCTAAAGTCATTCCACTAACCAAGAATAGTAAAGCTCCCTTTACTGGCTTAAATAGCCGACCAATCAGCCTGTTACCAACCCTAAAGAATGGTGTTTGACCAGATACAATGCTATTTTACAGTAAACAAATATAGACTTTCAGCTTATAGGGAAGTTCATTCAACAAGCACAGCACTTACAAATGACTGATTGGCTGAGAGAAATTGATGATAAAAATATTGTTGGGGCTGTTTTGTTTGACTCATTGTGGCTTTTGACATTATCGATCATAGTCTGTTGCTGACAAAAAAGTATGGCTTTACACCCCTGCTATATTGTGGATAAAGAGTTATTTTTTTAAATGTTAAGAGCAAATTATTTTTTTCAATGACGGCCTAGGACTGCCTTGTTCAGGGGCAGAACGACAGAGTTTTTACCTTGTCAACTCGGGGATTCGATCCAGCAATCTCTCGGTTACTGGCCTACCGCTCTAACCGCTAGGCTACCTGCCGTACCAGAGCTACCTGTCTAACAGAACACAGTGTTCTTTAATGGAAGCCTGTACAACAAACTCAAGGTAGAATCAGGAATTCCCCAGGGCAGCTGTTTGGCACCTACCTTTTTCAATCTTTACCAACAACATGCCAATGACATTTGAGTAAAGCCAGTGTGTCTATGTATGCGGATGACTCAACACTGTACACGTCAGCTACTACAGCGACTGAAATGACTGCAACACTTAACATAGAGCTGCAGTTAGTTTCAGAATGGGTGGCAAGGAATAAGTTAGTCCTAAATATTTCTGATTACCTTAAGTTACATGGCCTACTATGCTAATTCTGTAGCGGTATTGTTAGAGGGGGGTAAATATGAAGATTTTGTTGGTGCGCCAGGCAGGTATTAACCCTAGTTATTAAAGTTAGTTATTACCTATTATAACAATATTATTATTAGAATAGTAGCGCTTCCAGACACATTCTAAACATGATGGAGACTTAAAGGAGGACTGTAACAGCTCATGATGAAGCATTATGGAGTCTTAAAGGAGGACTGTAGCATCTAATGATGAAACATTATGGAGACTTAAAGGAGGACTGTAGCATCTAATGATGAAACATTATGGAGACTTAAAGGAGGACTGTAGCATCTAATGATGAAACATTATGGAGACTTAAAGGAGGACTGTAGCATCTAATGATGAAACATTATGGAGTCTTAAAGGAGGACTGTAGCATCTAATGATGAAACATTATGGAGTCTTAAAGGAGGACTGTAGCATCTAATGATGAAACATTATGGAGTCTTAAAGGAGGACTGTAGCATCTAATGATGAAACATTATGGAGTCTTAAAGGAGGCCTGTAGCATCTAATGATGAAACATTATGGAGTCTTAAAGGAGGACTGTAGCATCTAATGATGAAACATTATGGAGTCTTAAAGGAGGACTGTAGCACCTAATGATGAAACATTATGGAGTCTTAAAGGAGGACTGTAGCATCTAATGATGAAACATTATGGAGTCTTAAAGGAGGACTGTAGCACCTAATGATGAAACATTATGGAGTCTTAAAGGAGGACTGGAGCATCTAATGATGAAACATTATGGAGTCTTAAATGTCACGAACCGGCTCAAAGCCCGTAACAAAGGGAGACACCGTGGAGATAAGGAGTAGCAAAATATATATTTATTAACTAAAGCAACTAAGTATAATATACAATGGTGTGTGTAATCAGTCATCAGTAGTGTAAGTGAGTGTTTTGCATGAATGTGATAATGCAGGGTGATGAAAGGTGCCAAAGCAAACAAACAAAAGGCCACCAAGAACCACAACACAATCCATAAAGGTGTCTGCATGGAGAGAGTCTCTTCCATGAATGTGGAAGAGGTCTATTTATCCTGGGAGACACCTGGCCCAGGTGTTTCCCATGTAGCTGACGACTCTCCCAACTCTGCCCACCGGCATCCTAATAAGGAAACCTCCTCCCAGCTGCCCACTGCACTGAGGCTAGGAAACACGGTCTCCACCGATAAATCCATGATTATCGAAAACTTCAATAAGCACTTCTCAACGGCTGGCCATGCCTTCCGCCTGGCTACTCCAACCTCGGCCAACAGCTCCGCCCCCCCCATAGTTCCTCACCCAAGCCTCTCCAGGTTCTCCTTTACCCAAATCCAGATAGCAGATGTTCTGAAAGAGCTGCAAAACCTGGACCCGTACAAATCAGCTGGGCTTGACAATCTGGACCCGCTATTTCTGAAACTATCTGCCGCCATTGTCGCAACCCCTATTACCAGCCTGTTCAACCTCTCTTTCATATCGTCTGAGATCCCCAAGAATTGGAAAGCTGCCGCAGTCATCCCCCTCTTCAAAGGGGGAGACACCCTGGACCCAAACTGCTATAGACCTATATCCATCCTGCCCTGCCTATCTAAGGTCTTCGAAAGCCAAGTCAACAAACAGGTCACTGACCATCTCGAATCCCACCGTACCTTCTCCGCTGTGCAATCTGGTTTCCGAGCCGGTCACGGGTGCACCTCAGCCACACTCAAGGTACTAAACGATATCATAACCGCCATCGATAAAAGACAGTACTGTGCAGCCGTCTTCATCGACCTCGCCAAGGCTTTCGACTCTGTCAATCACCATATTCTTATCGGCAGACTCAACAGCCTCGGTTTTTCGGATGACTGCCTTGCCTGGTTCACCAATTACTTTGCAGACAGAGTTCAGTGTGTCAAATCGGAGGGCATGCTGTCCGGTCCTCTGGCAGTCTCTATGGGGGTGCCACAGGGTTCAATTCTCGGGCCGACTCTTCTCTGTATATATCAATGATGTTGCTCTTGCTGCGGGCGATTCCCTGATCCACCTCTACGCAGACGACACCATTCTATATACTTTCGGCCCGTCATTGGACACTGTGCTATCAAACCTCCAAACGAGCTTCAATGCCATACAGCACTCCTTCCGTGGCCTCCAACTGCTCTTAAACGCGAGTAAAACCAAATTTCAACCGATCGCTGCCTGCACCCGCATGCCCGACTAGCATCACCACCCTGGATGGTTCCGACCTTGAATATGTGGACATCTATAAGTACCTAGGTGTCTGGCTAGACTGCAAACTCTCCTTCCAGACTCACATCAAACATCTCCAATCAAAAATCAAATCAAGAGTCGGCTTTCTATTCCGCAACAAAGCCTCCTTCACTCACGCTGCCAAGCTTACCCTAGTAAAACTGACTATCCTACCGATCCTCGACTTCGGCGATGTCATCTACAAAATGGCTTCCAACACTCTACTCAGCAAACTGGATGCAGTCTATCACAGTGCCATCCGTTTTGTCACTAAAGCACCTTATACCACCCACCACTGCGACTTGTATGCTCTAGTCGGCTGGCCCTCACTACATATTCGTCGCCAGACCCACTGGCTCCAGGTCATCTACAAGTCCATGCTAGGTGAAGCTCCGCCTTATCTCAGTTCACTGGTCACGATGGCAACACCCATCCGTAGCACGCGCTCCAGCAGGTGTATCTCACTGATCATCCCTAAAGCCAACACCTCATTTGGCCGCCTTTCGTTCCAGTACTCTGCTGCCTGTGACTGGAACGAATTGCAAAAATCGCTGAAGTTGGAGACTTTTATCTCCCTCACCAACTTCAAACATCAGCTAACCGATCGCTGCAGCTGTACATAGTCTATAGGTAAATAGCTCACCCATTTTCACCTACCTCATTCCCATACTGTTTTTATACTGTTTTTATTTATTTACTTTTCTGCTCTTTTGCACACCAATATCTCCTCTACCTGTACATGACCATCTGATCATTTATCACTCCAGTGTTAATCTGCAAAATTGTATTATTCGCCTACCTCCTCATGCCTTTTGCACACATTGTATATAGACTGCCCATTTTTTCTACTGTGTTATTGACTTGCTAATTGTTTACTCCATGTGTAAATCTGTGTTGTCTGTTCACACTGCTATGCTTTATCTTGGCCAGGTCGCAGTTGCAAATGAGAACTTGTTCTCAACTAGCCTACCTGGTTAAATAAAGGTGAAATAAAAAAAAAAAAATAAAATAAAAACAAGAACAGAGAGAATACGGCAGACAGAGTGGGAGGGTCGTCACATAAAGGTGCCCCTTAGTTTCAAGAGTTAATGTGCCATAAGAGGTTTTAATGTGTTTGAGCCAATCAGTTGTGTTGTGACAAGGTAGGGGTGGTATACAGAAGATAGCCCTATTGGGTTAAAGACGAAGTCCATATTATGTCAAGAACAGCTCAAATAAGCAAAGAGAAGCAACAGTCCATCATTACTTTACGGACCACCACAAGAATGGAAGATCCAGAGTTACTTCTGATGCATAAGTTCATTAGACTTACCAGACTTAGAAATTGCAGCCCAAATAAATGCTTCACAAAGTTCAAGTAACAGACACATCTCAACATCATCGGTTCAGAGGAGACTGCGTGAATCAGGCCTTCATGGTCCAATTGCTGCAAGGAAACCACTACTAAAGGACACCAATAAGAAGAAGAGACTTGCTTGGGCCAAGAAACACGAGCAATGGACATTAGACCGGTGGATATCTGTCCTTGGGTCTGATGAGTCCAAATTTGAGATTTTTGGATCCGAGCGTCATGTCTTTGTGAGACGAGGAGTAGATGAACAGATTATCTCCGCATGTGTGGTTCCCACCGTGAAGCATGGAGGAGGAGATGTGATGGTGTGCGGGTGCTTTGCTGTTGACAATGTCAGTGATTTATTTATTCAAGTCACACTTAACCAGCATGGATGGCTTCCACAGCATTCTACAGCTATATGCCATCCCATCTAGTTTTGGGCTTAGTCCCACTGTCATTTGATTTTCAACAGGACAATGACCCAACACACCACCAGGTTGTGTAAGAGCTATTTGACCAAGAAGGAGAGTGATGGAGTGCTGCATCAGATGACCTGGCCTACACAATCCCCACCTCAACCAATTTAAGGTGGTTTGGGATGAGTTGGATCGCAGAGGTGAAGGGAAAGCGGCCTACAAGTTCTCAGCATATGTGGGAACGCCTACAAGACTGTTGGAAAAGGATTCCAGGTGAAGCTGGTTGAGAGAAAGCAAGGGTGGCAACTTTTGAAGAATAAAATATATATTTTGATTTAACACTTGTGGTTACTACATGATTCCATTTTTTAATAATTTTGATGTCTTTATTATTCTACAATGTAGAAAATAGTAAAAATAAAGAAAAACCCTTGAATGAGTAGGCGAGTCCAAACTTTTGACTGGTACTGTACATTAAATTCCCTAACAGCTCCAGTGGACATTCCTGCAGTCAGCATGCCAATTGCCCGCTCCCTCAGAGATCTGTGGCATTGTTGTGTGAACAAACTGCACATTTTCGAGTAGCCTTTTATTATCCCCAGTACAAGGTGCACCTGTGTAATAACCAAGTTGTTCAATCAGCTTCTTGATATGCCACACCTGTCAGGTGGATGGATTATCTTGGCAAAGAATAAATAACAGTGAAACATCCAACACTTTACATGTTGCGTTTATATTTTTGTTTTTTGTTGTTACTATCAGTTTTAGGAACATTTACCCAAAATATGACATCAGCGATAATCAAAATGTTGAAAATCTGTGAATGTCTAAATAAGAAATTGGTCCATTTAAACAGCAATGTGTCGAACCCTTTCAACAACGGGGAGATGTTACTGATGTGCTTTGTATCTGTGACGTAAAAACACGTTTTGGACTTCCACACAAAATTACTTCTTTAGTTATTTTATGTTTAAGGAAGTGTGTAGGTCACATTCTGTATCATACAGCTATGAATGTTATATATTTAGAACCACCTGTTCAATTGGAATCCAGCGACGTCTGTGTCTTCAGTGTCCTAGAACTGTCTAGGTTTTTGTGTTCTGACTTGTAAAACAGGATGAATAAGTAATGTAAACATAGCAGTAATTACCAGGAAGCTCTACATTTGTTTTAAAATCACACTAAGATTGTTAAAACTGGCCTCAGGTTATTGAGAGATCTGATTTAGGATTTACCCTCGTAGCAAGGTTGTTTTATCATGTGGTTTCATTCGGGTCTCTATTTAAAAATAACACTGTCTTTGGCAGGAGAAAGACCAGACTCAGAGGAACCAGAGCCAGGGACGTCCAAACCAGCAAGACGACACCAGTGCTCCCAGTGTGAAAAGAGTTTTAAACAGAAAGCACATCTGAAAACGCATAAGAGAATACACACAGGGGAGAAGCCTTACCACTGCTCCCAGTGTGGACAGTGTTTCAACCAGAAAGCACACCTGAAACAACACGAGAGGATGCACACAGGAGAGAAGCCTTACCACTGCTCCCAATGTGGAAAGTGTTTCGGCCGTTCGGGGGAGCTGAAACTACATGAGAGAATACACACCGGAGAGAAGCCTTACCACTGCTCCCAGTGTGGAAAGTGTTTTGGCCGTTCGGGGAGCTGAAGCTACATGAGAGAATACACACAGGAGAGAAGCCTTACCACTGCTCCCAATGTGGAAAGTGTTTCGTCAGTTTGGGGAGCTGAAACAACACGAGAGAATACACACAGGAGAGAAGCCTTACCACTGCTTCCAATGTGGAAGGTGTTTCAAACAGTCAGGGACGCTGAAACAACATGAGAGAATACACACAGGAGAGAAGCCTTACCACTGCTCCCAATGTGGAAAGTGTTTCAACCATTCGGGGGAGCTGAAACTACATGAGAGAATACACACAGGAGAGAAGCCTTACCACTGCTCCCAATGTGGAAAGTGTTTCAACCATTCGGGGGATCGCTGAAACGACATGAGAGAATACACACAGGAGAGAAGCCTTACCACTGCTCCCAATGTGGAAAGTGTTTCAACCATTCGGGGGAGCTGAAACTACATGAGAGAATACACACAGGAGAGAAGCCTTACCACTGCTCCCAATGTGGAAAGTGTTTCAACCAGAGAGGAAACCTGAAACAACATGAGAGAATACACAGCGGGGAGAAGTCTTACCACTGCTCCCAATGTGGAAAGTGTTTCAACCAGAGAGTAAACCTGAAACAACATGAGAGAATACACAGCGGGGAGAAGCCTTACCACTCCTCCCAGGGTGCAAAAGTTTTGCCCATTTAGGAAGCCTGAATAAACGCATTAGACTGCACACAGAGAAGAAGGCTTAGAAAAGCTCAGACTGGGAAAACATATTACTCATAACAGTCATTTAAACGTCATTAGAGAATCCACACAGGAGAGAGAAATTACTTCTCTTAGCGTGTATATTGATATTTCACATCACATTGACTTAAAATTCATCAGAGAACATACACAGTGCTCCCGTTGTCTTATATTGTTGACTGACAATGTGTTTACCTGTCTTTACCAGATGAAATTAAATGGTACAGGGTATACTCAAACATATATTTGTTTGTTTTTATTAGAAAACATGAATTGAATATGGAGTCTGTCAGTTTGAATATAAAGAAGATCAGGTTCCTTCTTTTAAACTGTCCTTTTTTAAAACTCTTTGTGTGTTTATCTGGGTGTGTCATTCCTCCAGCACTACAGATAATCAAGTGATATTAGGATGTGGTGCATTTGTACCATTGTTTATATTTGCATTGTAGCCCACTGATGATTTAATGAAATGAAAATGTTCAGACTCTGTAATGGAAAATGTTAATTGTTTGTGTGTCCACATAACTGAGTATGTGACTAACCTTGTGAAACTGTCCTATTATAAGCTCCTGTTCTTGGGACTATCATCCTGTGTTGCAAACCAATTTGCACCTGTGTCCTTGTATGAATAAAGTCCCGCCCAGGAACAAGAAACTATAAAGATATGTGCTAATCACTCAATGCTTCAGGAATTCAGACTGTCTACACTGCGCTGTGTAACTCTGTTATTCTCTCTGAGCTCAGAAATAAAGAGTCTTGGTTTGACTTGGACTCCAGCAGATCCTTATTTTATATTTTCCACAACTCTCCCAAGGATCGCTGTTTATCATAGTCTCAATGAAGAGTTCCTCTTTCGACTTTCCTTGGGGCGTTTACAACGCTCCCACTGGTTGAATAAACATTGTTACCCGATTGATGAGATTATTATGGATGAGAGCAGTTATTTTATTTGTCAAATGGCAACCAAGCATCGGTCATCATGTCACCAGATTAAGACCCTCAAAATGTATTGGAATTGAGCATCAAGCTCATCACATGTAGTTTCACTACCCTGTGAAGTTCATAACTTATTTCATCTGTAGCCTAATAAACTACATGGTTTTCCAAGTTTTAGAGGGAGGACCACACAACATATCATCACGTGACTCCAAGTTAACTAAGACATGATGGTTATTATATAAATATTCTACATAAAGGAGTTTCCATCGCCATTTCTCACTAAAACGTTTTTACTGACACAACCCACCATGTCAAACGAACTAACATGTCGTCTGTCGCCATTTATAGAAATGTTCAGGCATAACCTGTTTCCATCAGCCCAGTCATTACTTCTGAAATGGTTGGATCAATATCCACCTTCATGATGTGGATGAAGCCTGATTTGGAATGTCTGAGTAGTTCTATCTGATGTCATAATACACCCCTCTGATAATCAAGTGATATTTGGAATGTCTGAGTAGTTCTATCTGATGTCATAATACACCCCTCTGATAATCAAGTGATATTTGGAATGTCTGAGTAGTTCTATCTGATGTCATAATACACCCCTCTGATAATCAAGTGATATTTGGAATGTCTGAGTAGTTCTATCTGATGTCATAATACACCCCTCTGATAGTGATACATTTGTTACTTACAGGGCACCACTGCCCCTGACCAGCTGAATGCAGTTGGGCTCTCCTGTCAACATGGAGCTCCTGCTGCAGGTAGCCTAGCGGTTAACAGTGTTGGGCCAGTAACTGAAAGATGCCTTGTTTGAATCCCAGAGAGGACTAGGTGGAAAATCTGTCAATGTGCCCTTGAGGGCTGCAACAGGAGCCTCATGTTGACAGGAGAGCCCACCTGCACTCAGCTGGCCAGGTGTCTTAACAGGAACAAGCTTGGCACACCTGTATTTTTTCCCATTCTTCTCTGCAGATCCTCTCAACCTCTGTCAGGTTGGATGGGGAGCGTCGCTGCACAGCTATTTTCAAGTCTCTCCAGAGATGTTCGATCGGGTTCAAGTCCAGGCTCTGGCTGGGCCACACAAGGACATTCAGAGACTTGTCCCGAAGCCACTTCTGCGTTGTCCTTTGTCTGTGTGCTTAGGGTTGTTGTTCTGTCCAACAGAAGTGAACCTTTGCCCCAGTCTGAGGTCCTGAGTGCTCTGGAGCAGGTTTTCATCAATTATCTCTCTTTACTTTATTTTAATTTTATTTATTTATAATTGAACCTTTATTTAACTTGGCAAGTCAGTTAAGAACAAATTCTTATTTACAACGGCGGCCAACCAAAAGGCAAAAGGCCTCCTACGGAGGCTGGGATTCAAAACAAGGATACATCCCTAACCAAGGCCCTTCTTCAGTGGCTTCTTCCTTGCTGAGCGGCCTTTCAGGTTATGTTGATATAGGACTCATTTTACTATGGATATAGATATTTTTGTACCTGTTTCCTGCAGCATCTTCACAAGGTCCTTTGCTGTTGTTCTGGGACTGGTTTGCACTTTTCGCACCAACGTATGTTGATCTCTAGGAGACAGAACAAGTCTCCTTCCTGAGCGGTATGACGGCTGTGTGGTCCCATGGTGTTTATACTTGCATATACTATAGTTTGTCAACAAGACATTTGTGTAGTGGTTGAAAACCGAGTTTAAATGACTCCAACCTAAGTGTATGTAAACATCCCTTGTATAGCCTCCACTTGATGTACTGGTACCCCCTGTATATAGCCTCCACATTGACTCTGTACTGGCAACCCCTGTATATAGCCTCCACATTGACTCTGTACTGGTACCCCTGTATATAGCCTCCACATTGACTCTGTACTGGTACCCCCTGTATATAGCCACATTGACCTGTACATCATTGACTCTGTACTGGTACTGGTACCCCTGTATATAGCCTCCACATTGACTCTGTACTGGTACCCCCTGTATATAGCCTCCACATTGACTCTGTACTGGTACCCCCTGTATATAGCCTCCATATAGCACATTGACTCTGTACTGGTACCCCTGTATATAGCCTCCACATTGACTCTGTACTGGTACCTCCTGTATACAGCCTCCACATTGACTCTGTACTGGTACCTCCTGTATACAGCCTTCACATTGACCCTGTACTGGTACCTCCTGTACATAGCCTCCACATTGACTCTGTACTGGTACCTCCTGTATATAGCCTCCACATTGACTCTGTACTGGTACCTCCTGTATATAGCCTCCACATTGACTCTGTACTGATACCCCTGTATATAGCCTCCACATTGACTCTGTACTGGTACCCCCTGTATATAGCCTCCACATTGACCCTGTACTGGTACCCACTGTATATAGCCTCCATATTGACTCTGTACTGGTACCCCCTGTATATAGTCTCCACATTGACTCTGTACCGGTACCCCCTGTATATAGTCTCCACATTGACTCTGTACCTGTATACAGCCCACATTGACTCTGTACTGGTACCCCCTCCATATAGCCTTGACTCTGTACTGGTACCCCTGTATATAGCCTCCACATTGACTCTGTACTAGTACCCCCTGTATATAGCCTCCACATTGACTCTGTACTACTGGTACCTCCTGTATACAGCCTCCACATTGACTCTGTACTGGTACTGTACCCCTGTACTGGTATAGTATATAGCTCCACATTGACTCTGTACTGGTACCCCTGTATATAGCCTCCACATTGACTCTGTACTGGTACCTCCTGTATATAGCCTCCACATTGACTCTGTACTTGTACCCCCTGTATATAGCCTCCACATTGACTCTGTACTGGTACCTCCTGTATATAGCCTCCACATTGACTCTGTACTGGTACCCCCTGTATATAGCCTCCACATTGACTCTGTACTGGTACCTCCTGTATATAGCCTCCACATTGACTCTGTACTGGTACCTCCTGTATATAGCCTCCACATTGACTCTGTACTGGTACCTCCTGTATATAGCCTCCACATTAACTCTGTACTGGTACCTCCTGTATATAGCCTCCACATTAACTCTGTACTGGTACCTCCTGTATATAGCCTCCACATTGACTCTGTACTGGTACCTCCTGTATATAGCCTCCACATTGACTCTGTACTGGTACCTCCTGTATATAGCCTCCACATTGACTCTGTACTGGTACCTCCTGTATATAGCCTCCACATTGACTCTGTACTGGTACCTCCTGTATATAGCCTCCACATTGACTCTGTACTGGAACCTCCTGTATATAGCCTCCACATTGACTCTGTACTGGTACCTCCTGTATACAGCCTCCACATTGACTCTGTACTGGTACCTCCTGTATATAGCCTCCACATTGACTCTGTACTGGTACCTCCTGTATATAGCCTCCACATTGACTCTGTACTGGACTCTGTACTGGTACCTCCTGTATATAGCCTCCACATTGACTCTGTACTGGTACCTCCTGTATTTTGTCTCGTTATTGTTTTTTATTGTGTTACTTTTTTGAACGTTTTATTTTGGTAATATTTTCTTAACACTTATTTTTCTTATCTACGTTGTTGGACAAACGTTTAAATGGAACAAAATGCGGGGATAAACATACCTGAATTTGTCCAGTGATATCTCTATTTGCTAGATGCAGGCGAGAGTGTGCAAGGCAGTATTGAATGTGTCACTGTCTGTCTATGTGTCACTGTCTGTCATCACAAAATGTTCTCTCGACCTGTGTGAACCTACATTCTAAACTTTCATTCATAGGCTAGGTTGCTACCTCATGATGGGTATAGGGACAATTAGAGTATCATGTAGTAGCCTAAACCTATTGCTGTTACATTGAACAGGGTGAGGGAAATATGAATGACAGTCGTCAATATGCTGTAATAGAATTAAGGCCATGCTCATGGAAAAACAAATCGTCCTGCCTCATCTTAAACGGCACAAACCACCACTGTTTGGGTGGTGGACCACTCTTGGTACACATGGGAAACTGTTGAGCTGAAAAACCCAGCAGCGTTGCAGTTCTTGACACAAACTGGTGTGCCTGGCACCTACTACCATACCCCGTGCAAAGTAACTTAAATATTTTGTCTTCCCCATTAACTGTCTAAATGGCACACATGCACAATCCATGTCTCATGTCTCAAGGCTTAAAAATTAACAGAGAAAGTGTATATCAACACACTACCTATTCATATAAGTATTTATTAATCATCTACATTTTCATATTGAGCTTCTACGTCTGTGTACAGGAACGTATTATTTGGAAGAGAAAATGTATCAGCTTATTGTTAAATAATTATGACGTTCTTTCCAATACAGAAAGTGTTGTAACTACTGTTTCCAAACTGCGTTACCCACTCCAGCCAGCAGATGGTGATGAGCGTCTTTCAGTTGACTCTTCTTTCGTGACGTATAATGGACGGGACGGACGCTTCTTCAGGAACAACAAGGCGTCAACTCTTTCGATCACGTCGGTAGGTTGCTAGCCAACATAAAAGTGAAAGATTGACGCTTTAGACCATCTTAATGTACATTATCTAATCTCAGTGTTTTAAACATAGTTCTGTTGACGTATTAATTGGTTAACTGTACCCTAATTTGCAAACTTGTTAAAGATTGATACTGAGCCGAGCACTAGGCTATTCGCTAATGCTAACTAGCTAGCTAACATCCCTGACCATGAGCTCACTAAACTACTCATCCCCTGCTAATGAAGAGGAGGTCTGCTGTTTTAATGTACATTAGTTAACCTCAGTGTTTTAAACAAGTTTCGTTTGACGTATCAACTGGTTCAATTTGCAAACGTGTTAAAGATTGATACTGAGCCTAGCACTAGGCTAGACACTAATGCTAGCTAGCTAGCTAACATCCCTGACCATGAGCTCACTAAACTACTCCTCCCTTGCTAATGAAGAGGGTGTCTGCTGTATGGAGAAAGAATCTTTCAGAATGAAAAAGGAGGAAGAGGAGGCTGTTATAGTGAAAGAAGAGAAAGAACCGTTTAGAGAGGAAGATGATGCTATCTCAATAAAGGTGAAGGAGGAAGACGTTTTGGGAGTGAAAGAGGAAGAGACAGAATATCAGATTAACACCAGTGAGTACTGTCTTCAACAGGGACACAAACTATGCCGTTGTTGTACTAATGTGTGGTTTTAAAGTGTTATTGTACTGAAGTTCTACACTTGAATATGTTGTTCAGTACTGTAGGAATTGTTAAAGGGTCAATCTGCCATTGGTTCATATATTTTAGGGACTTTTCAATTAGATGTATTGAATTCTCCATGTGTTCTATATTGAAGTTCCCCTTACATTTACATTACATTTAAGTCATTTAGCAGACGCTCTTATCCAGAGCGACTTACAAATTGGTGCATTCACCTATGACATCCAGTGGAACAGCCACTTTACAATAGTGCATCTAAATCTTTTAGGGGGGTGAGAAGGATTACTTATCCTATCCTAGGTATTCCTTAAAGAGGTGGGGTTTCAGGTGTCTCCGGAAGGTGGTGATTGACTCCGCTGTCCTGGCGTCGTGAGGGAGTTTGTTCCACCATTGTGGGGCCAGAGCAGCGAACAGTTTTGACTGGGCTGAGCGGGAACTGTACGTCCTCAGTGGTAGGGAGGCGAGCAGGCCAGAGGTGGATGAACGCAGTGCCCTTGTTTGGGTGTAGGGCCTGATCAGAGCCTGGAGGTACTGAGGTGCCGTTCCCCTCACAGCTCCGTAGGCAAGCACCATGGTCTTGTAGCGGATGCGAGCTTCAACTGGAAGCCAGTGGAGAGAGCGGAGGAGCGGGGTGACGTGAGAGAACTTGGGAAGGTTGAACACCAGACGGGCTGCGGCGTTCTGGATGAGTTGTAGGGGTTTAATGGCACAGGCAGGGAGCCCAGCCAACAGCGAGTTGCAGTAATCCAGACGGGAGATGACAAGTGCCTGGATTAGGACCTGCGCCGCTTCCTGTGTGAGGCAGGGTCGTACTCTGCGGATGTTGTAGAGCATGAACCTACAGGAACGGGCCACCGCCTTGATGTTAGTTGAGAACGACAGGGTGTTGTCCAGGATCACGCCAAGGTTCTTAGCGCTCTGGGAGGAGGACACAATGGAGTTGTCAACCGTGATGGCGAGATCATGGAACGGGCAGTCCTTCCCCGGGAGGAAGAGCAGCTCCGTCTTGCCGAGGTTCAGCTTGAGGTGGTGATCCGTCATCCACACTGATATGTCTGCCAGACATGCAGAGATGCGATTCGCCACCTGGTCATCAGAAGGGGGAAAGGAGAAGATTAATTGTGTGTCATCTGCATAGCAATGATAGGAGAGACCATGTGAGGTTATGACAGAGCCAAGTGACTTGGTGTATAGCGAGAATAGGAGAGGGCCTAGAACAGAGCCCTGGGGGACACCAGTGGTGAGAGCGCGTGGTGAGGAGACAGATTCTCGCCACGCCACCTGGTAGGAGCGGCATCTAATGATGAAACATTATGGAGTCTTAAAGGAGGACTGTAGCATCTAATGATGAAACATTATGGAGTCTTAAAGGAGGACTGTAGCATCTAATGATGAAACATTATGGAGTCTTAAAGGAGGACTGGAGCATCTAATGATGAAACATTATGGAGTCTTAAAGGAGGACTGTAGCATCTAATGATGAAACATTATGGAGTCTTAAAGGAGGACTGTAACAGCTAATGATGAAACATTATGGAGTCTTAAAGGAGGACTGTAGCATCTAATGATGAAACATTATGGAGTCTTAAAGGAGGACTGTAGCATCTAATGATGAAACATTATGGAGTCTTAAAGGAGGACTGTAGCATCTAATGATGAAACATTATGGAGTCTTAAAGGAGGACTGTAGCATCTAATGATGAAACATTATGGAGTCTTAAAGGAGGACTGTAGCATCTAATGATGAAACATTATGGAGTCTTAAAGGAGGACTGTAGCATCTAATGATGAAACATTATGGAGTCTTAAATGAGGACTGTAACAGCTAATGATGAAACATTATGGAGTCTTAAAGGAGGACTGTAGCATCTAATGATGAAACATTATGGAGTCTTAAAGGAGGACTGTAGCATCTAATGATGAAACATTATGGAGTCTTAAAGGAGGACTGGAGCATCATGAGGTACTCACCTGGAATTAATTTCTATTAACATGTGTGCCTTTTTAGAAGTTAAGTTGTGGAATGTCTTTCCTTAAACCCTGTTTGGGATCGGGGGCAGTATTTTCACGTCCGAATGAAAAGTGTGTCCAAAGTAAACTGCCTTCTACTCAGGCCCAGAAGCTAGGATATGCATAGAATTGGTAGATTTGGATAGAAAACACCCTAAAGTTTCTAAAACTGCAGGTCCTATTGCTTCCACTAGATGTCAACAGTCTTTAGAAATCGGTTCATGTTTTTCTATAGAGAAATGAAGAAGTACGGCTATTCAGAACGAGGGTCCAGCCTCGTCACGCGCTCCAGGTCACGCACTTCACGTTGTTTTTATCCGGTATTCAACACAGTTTATCGATTATTTACGTTTTAAAATACCTGAAGTTTGAATGGGAAAGTTGTTTCAAATGTTTGGACAGCGTTTACAGGTAACTTATTAGATATGTTGTAGTCATGCTGGGCGAGTTGGAACCAGTGTTTAAAAAAAAAAATCAAACAGACACATCTCAACATCATCAGTTCAGGAGAGACTACGTGAATCAGGCCTTCATGGTCGAATTGCTGCAAGGAAACCACTACTAAAGGACAGCAATAAGAAGAAGAGTCTTGCTTGGGCCAAGAAACACGAGCAATGGACATTAGACCGGTGGATATCTGTCCTTGGGTCTGATGAGTCCAAATTTGAGAATTTTGGTTCCCGAGCGTCATGTCTTTGTGACATGGATGGATTATCCTGGCAGTTGATACGTGTTCACTAACAGGCAAGTACATTTTGTGCACAATTTGAGAGAAATAATATTTCACCTTAGTTTTTACTTTACCCAAAATATGACATCAGCGATGTTGAAAATCTGTCAACGTCATGAAACAGCGTCAAACTGATTTTGAACTTTGTTCAGGGACACATTAACAGAAATTGAACCCCCCTTTTGTTCAGGGACACATTAACATAAATTGAACCCCCCCTTTGTTCAGGGACACATTAACAGAAATTGAACCCCCCTTTGTTCAGGGACACATTAACAGAAATTGAACCCCCCCCCTTTGTTCAGGGACACATTAACAGAAATTGAACCCCCCCTTTGTTCAGGGACACATTAACAGAAATTGAACCCCCCCTTTGTTCAGGGACACATTAACAGAAATTGAACCCCCCTTTGTTCAGGGACACATTAACAGAAATTGAACCCCCCTTTGTTCAGGGACACATTAACAGAAATGGAACCCCCTTTGTTCAGGGACACATTAACAGAAATGTTCAGAACCCCCCCCTTTGTTCAGGGACATTTGTTCAGGGACACATTAACAGAAATTGAACCCCCCTTTGTTCAGGGACACATTAACAGAAATCGAACCCCCCTTTGTTCAGGGACACATTAACAGAAATTGAACCCCCCCCCTTTGTTCAGGGACACATTAACAGAAATTGAACCCCCCTTTGTTCAGGGACACATTAACAGAAATTGAACCCCCCTTTGTTCAGGGACACATTAACAGAAATTGAACCCCCTTTGTTCAGGGACACATTAACAGAAATTGAACCCCCCTTTGTTCAGGGACACATTAACAGACAATTAACAGAAATTGAACCCCCCTTTGTTCAGGGACACATTAACAGAAATTGAACCCCCTTTGTTCAGGGACACATTAACAGAAATGGAACCCCCCCCCTTTGTTCAGGGACACATTAACAGAAATTCAACCCCCCTTTGTTCAGGGACACATTAACAGAAATTCAACCCCCTTTGTTCAGGGACACATTAACAGAAATTGAACCCCCTTTGTTCAGGGACACATTAACAGAAATTGAACCCCCCTTTGTTCAGGGACACATTAACAGAAATTGAACCCCCCTTTGTTCAGGGACACATTAACAGAAATTGAACCCCCTTTGTTCAGGGACACATTAACAGAAATTGAACCCCCCTTTGTTCAGGGACACATTAACAGAAATGGAACCCCCTTTGTTCAGGGACACATTAACAGAAATTGAACCCCCTTTGTTCAGGGACACATTAACAGACAGAATTGAACCCCCCTTTGTTCAGGGACACATTAACAGAAATTGAACCCCCCTTTGTTCAGGGACACATTAACAGAAATTGAACCCCCTTTGTTCAGGGACACATTAACAGAAATTGAACCCCCTTTGTTCAGGGACACATTAACAGAAATTGACCCCCCCTTTGTTCAGGGACACATTAACAGAAATTGAACCCCCCTTTGTTCAGGGACACATTAACAGAAATTGAACCCCCCCTTTGTTCAGGGACACATTAACAGAAATTGAACAATCGCATGTCTGTGAAACTTGTTTAGTTTATGTCTCAGTTGTTGAATCTTGTTGAGTAAGGGTCCGCCCAACAACCTGCCCGCTTGACCCTATCCCCTCCTCTCTTCTCCAGACCATTTCCGGAGACCTTCTCCCTTACCTCACCTCGCTCATCAACTCATCCCTGACCTCTGGCTACGTCCCTTCCGTCTTCAAGAGAGCGAGAGTTGCACCCCTTCTGAAAAAACCTACACTCGATCCCTCCGATGTCAACAACTACAGACCAGTATCCCTTCTCTCTTTTCTCTCCAAAACTCTTGAGCGTGCCGTCCTTGGCCAGCTCTACCGCTATCTCTCTCAGAATGACCTTCTTGATCCAAATCAGTCAGGTTTCAAGACTAGTCATTCAACTGAGACTGCTCTTCTCTGTATCACGGAGGCGCTCCGCACTGCTAAAGCTAACTCTCTCTCTTCTGCTCTCATCCTTCTAGACCTATCGGCTGCCTTCGATACTGTGAACCATCAGATCCTCCTCTCCACCCTCTCCGAGTTGGGCATCTCCGGCGCGGCCCACGCTTGGATTGCGTCCTACCTGACAGGTCGCTCCTACCAGGTGGCGTGGCGAGAATCTGTCTCCTCACCACGCGCTCTCACCACTGGTGTCCCCAGGGCTCTGTTCTAGGCCCTCTCTTATTCTCGCTATACACCAAGTCACTTGGCTCTGTCATAACCTCACATGGTCTCTCCTATCATTGCTATGCAGACGACACACAATTAATCTTCTCCTTTCCCCCTTCTGATGACCAGGTGGCGAATCGCATCTCTGCATGTCTGGCAGACATATCAGTGTGGATGATGGATCACCACCTCAAGCTGAACCTCAGCAAGACGGAGCTCCTCTTCCTCCCGGGGAAGGACTGCCCGTTCCATGATCTCGCCATCACGGTTGACAACTCCATTGTGTCCTCCTCCCAGAGCGCTAAGAACCTTGGCGTGATCCTGGACAACACCCTGTCGTTCTCAACTAACATCAAGGCGGTGTCCCGTTCCTGTAGGTTCATGCTCTACAACATCCGCAGAGTACGACCCTGCCTCACACAGGAAGCGGCGCAGGTCCTAATCCAGGCACTTGTCATCTCCCGTCTTGATTACTGCAACTCGCTGTTGGCTGGGCTCCCTGCCTGTGCCATTAAACCCCTACAACTCATCCAGAACGCCGCAGCCCGTCTGGTCTTCAACCTTCCCAAGTTCTCTCACGTCACCCCGCTCCTCCGCTCTCTCCACTGGCTTCCAGTTGAAGCTCGCATCCGCTACAATACCATGGTGCTTGCCTACGGAGCTGTGAGGGGAACGGCACCTCAGTACCTCCAGGCTCTGATCAGGCCCTACACCCAAACAAGGGCACTGCATTCATCCACCTCTGGCCTGCTCGCCTCCCTACCACTGAGGAAGTACAGTTCCCGCTCAGCCCAGTCAAAACTGTTCGCTGCTCTGGCCCCCAATGGTGGAACAAACTCCCTCACGACGCCAGGACAGCGGAGTCAATCACCACCTTCCGGAGACACCTGAAACCCCACCTCTTCAAGGAATACCTAGGATAGGGTAAGTAATCCTTCTCACCCCCCCTAAAATTTAGATGCACTATTGTAAAGTGGCTGTTCCACTGGATGTCATAAGGTGTATGCACCAATTTGTAAGTCGCTCTGGATAAGAGCGTCTGCTAAATGACTTAAATGTAAATGTAATGTAAATGAGTAAATATTTGTATGAACATATGTTAAGTTTGCTGAAAATAAATGCAGTTGACAGTGAGAGGACGTTTCTTTTTTTGCTGAGTTTATATATAGTTCCTGTCAGTTTTAGGAACATCTACCCAAAATATTTCACCTTCTTATTTTTTACTTTACCCAAAATCAGCGATCGTCAAAATGTTGAAAATCTGTGAACGTCTAAATAAGAAATTGGTCCATTTAAACAGCAATGTGTCGAACCCTTTCAACAACGGGGAGATGTTACTGATGTGCTTTGTATCTGCGACGTAAAAACTAGTTTTGGACTTTGGTTATTTTATGTTTAAGGAAGTGTGTAGGTCACATTCTGTATCATACAGCTATGAAAGTTATAAAACAAGTTTTGGACTGTCATGTGTCATGTGACTCGTTAGTGTTACAAGGGCTCAGGTCTGAATGGGGAGCAGGTGTGTTACATTTGGTGTCATCGCTCTCACACTCCCTCATACTGACTGGTCAATGGAAGTTCAACATGGAACCTCATGGCAGAGAACTCTCTGAGGATCTGAAAAAAATAATTGTTGCTCTACATAAAGACGGCCTGGGCTATAAGAAGATTGCCAAGACCCTGAAACTGAGCTGCAGCACGGTGGCCAAGACCATACAGAGGTTTAACTGGACAGGTTCCACTCAGAACAGGCCTCGCCATGGTTGACCAAAGAAGTTGAGTGCACGTGCTCAGCGTCATATCCAGAGGTTGTCTTTGGGAAATAGACGTATGAGTGCTGCCAGCATTGCTGCAGAGGTTGAAGGGGTGTTGGGTCAGCCTGTCAGTGCTCCGACCATACGCCGTACACTGCATCAAATTGGTCTGCATGGCTGTCGTCCCAGAAGGAAGCCTCTTCTAAAGATGATGCATAAGAAAGTCCGCAAACAGTTTGCTGAAGACAAGCAGACTAAGGACATGGATTACTGGAACCATGTCCTGTGGTCTGATGCGTCCAAGAAACTTATTTGGTTCAGATGGTGTCAAGCGTGTGTGACGGCAACCAGGTGAGGAGTACAAAGACAAGTGTGTCTTGCCTCTAGTCAAGCGTGGTGGTGGGAGTGTCATGGTCTGGGGCTGCATGAGTGCTGCCGTTACTGGGGAGCTACAGTTTATTGAGGGAAGCATGAATGCCAACATGTACTGTGACATACTGAAGCAGAGCATGATCCCCTCCCTTCGGAGGGGCCGCAGGGCAGTATTCCAACATGATAACGACCCCAAACACACCTCCAAGACGACCACTGCCTTGCTAAAGAAGCTGAGGGTAAAGGTGATGGACTGGCCAAACATGTCTCTAGACCTAAACCCTATTGAGCATCTGTGGGGCATCCTCAAACGGAAGGTGGAGGAGTGCAAGGTCTCTAACATCCACCAGCTCCGTGATGTCGTCATGGAGGAGTGGAAGAGGACTCCAGTGGCAACCTGTGAAGCTCTGGTGAACTCCATGCCCAAGAGGGTTAAGGCAGTGCTGTAAAATGATGGTGGCCACACAAAATATTGACACTTTGGGCCCAATTTGGACATTCTCACTTTTGTTGCCAGCAGTTTAGACATCAATGTGTGTTATTTTGAGGGGACAGCAAATTTACAAGCTCACACTCACTAATTTACATTGTTTCAGAACCACCTACTTGATAGGAATCCAGCAAAGTCTGTGTCTTGAGTGTCATAGACAACAACAAGGTTGTTTTATCATGTGGCATTTCATTCCCTATTTTTTTTAAAACACTTGTCTTTGGCAGGAGAAAGACCAGACTCAGAGGAACCAGAGCCAGGGACGTCCAAACCAGCAAGACGACACCAGTGCTCCCACTGTGGAAAGGGTTGTAACCGGTTATGGGACGTGAAACAACACGAGAAAATACACACAGGGGAGAAGCCTTACCACTGCTCCCAGTGTGGAAAGAGTTTTAACCAGAAAGCACACCTGAAAGCTCACGAGAGAATACACACAGGGGAGAAGCCTTACCACTGCTCCCAGTGTGGAAAGTGTTTCAACCGGCCCGGGCATCTGAAACTGCACGAGAGAATACACACAGTGGAGAAGCCTTATCACTGCTCCCGGTGTGGAAATAGTTTTAACAATTTAGGGAAACTGAAACGACATGAGAGAATACACACAGGGAAGAAGCCTTATCACTGCTCCCAGTGTGGAAAGAGTTTTATCGGTTTAGGGAAACTGAAACGACATGAGAAAATACACACAGGGGAGAAGCCTTACCACTGCTCCCAGTGTGGAAAGGGTTTTAATGAGAAATCAAACCTGAAAGTTCACGAGAGAATACACACAGGGGCGAAGCCTTACCACTGCTCCCAGTGTGGAAAGAGTTTTAACAATTTAGGGACCCTGAAACAACATGAGAGAATACACACAGGGGAGAAGCCTTGCCACTGCTCCCAGTGTGGAAAGAGTTTTAACAATTTAGGGAACCTAAAACAACATGAGAGAATACACACAGGGGAGAGGCCTTACCACTGCTCCCAGTGTGGAAAGTGTTTCATCCGGTCAAAGGAGCTGAAACGACATGAGAGAATACACACAGGGGAGAAGCCTTATCACTGCTCCCAGTGTGGAAAGAGTTTTAACAATTTAGGGAACCTGAAACATCATGAGAGAATACACACAGGTGAGAAGCCTTACCACTGCTCCCAGTGTGGAAAGTGTTTCAACCGGTCAGGGGGGCTGAAACGACACGAGAGAATACACACAGGGGAGAAGCCTTTCCACTCCTCCCAGGGTGCAAAGCGTTTGCCCATTTAGGAAGCCTGAAAGAACACATGAGAAGGCTTACAAAATACCAGCGACTCTTGTGGGGGACCGGGAAAACATATGACTCATCACAGTCACTTCAACTTCATGAGAGAATCCACACAAAAGAGAAGAATTACTTGTAATATTGATATTTCACATCACATTGACTTAACATTCATCAGAGAACATACACAGTGCTCCTGTTGTCTTATATTGTTGACTGACAATGTGTTTACCTGTCTTTACCAGATGAAATTAAATGGTACAGGGTATACTCAAACATATATTTGTTTGTTTTTATTAGAAAACATGAATTGAATATGGAGTATGTCAGTTTGAATATAAAGAAGATCAGGTTCCTTCTTTTAAACTGTCCTTTTTAAAACTCTTTGTGTGTTTATCTGGGTGTGTCATTCCTCCAGCACTACAGATAATCAAGTGATATTTGGATGTGATGCATTAGTTCCATTGTTGACATTTGCAATGTTGGACCACTGATGATTTAATGAAATGAAAATGTTCAGACTCTGTAATTGAAAATGTTAATTGTTTGTGTGTCCACATCACTGAGTATGTGACTAACCTTGTGAAACTGTCCTATTATAAGCTCCTGTTCTTGGGACTATCATTCTGCGTTGCAAACCAGCTGCACCTGCATCCTTGTATGAATAAAGTCCCTCCCAGGAACAGGAAACTATAAAGATATGTGCTAATCACTCAATGCTTCAGGAATTCAGACTGTCTACACTGTGCTGTGTAACTCTGTTATTCTCTCTGAGCTCAGAAATAAAGAATCTTGGTTTGACTTGGACTCCAGCAGATCCTTAGTTTATAATATCCACCACAACTCGCCCATGGATTGCTGTTTATTATTGTCTCAATGAAGAGTTCCTCTTTCGACTTTCCTGGTGGCATTTACAAACCTCCCACTGGTTGAATAAAAGTTTTTACCCGAATGATGAGATTATTATTTTATTTGTCAAATGGCAACCAAGCATCGATCATCATGTCACCAGAATAAGACCCTCAAAATTTCATTTCATTTATTTATTTCATTTAAGTCATTTAGCAGACACTCTTATCCAGAGCGACTTACAAATTGGTGCATTCACCTTATGACATCCAGTAGAACAGCCACTTTACAATAGTGCATCTAAACCTTTTAAGGGGGAGGGGGTGAGAAGGATTACTTATCCTATCCTAGGTATTCCTTAAAGAGGTGGGGTTTCAGGTGTCTCCGGAAGGTGGTGATTGACTCCGCTGTCCTGGCGTCGTGAGGGAGTGTGTTCCACCATTGGGGAGCCAGAGCAGCGAACAGTTTTGACTGGGCTGAGAGGGAACTGTACTTCCTCAGTGGTAGGGAGGCGAGCAGGCCAGAGGTGGATGAACGCAGTGCCCTTGTTTGGGTGTAGGGCCTGATCAGAGCCTGGAGGTACTGAGGTGCCGTTCTCCTCACAGCTCCGTAGGCAAGCACCATGGTCTTGTAGCGGATGCGAGCTTCAACTGGAAGCCAGTGGAGAGAGCGGAGGAGCGGAGGAGCGGAGTGACGTGAGAGAACTTGGGAAGGTTGAACACCAGACGGGCTGCAGCGTTCTGGATGAGTTGTAGGGGTTTAATGGCACAGGCAGGGAGCCCAGCCAACAGCGAGTTGCAGTAATCCAGACGGGAGATGACAAGTGCCTGGATTAGGACCTGCGCCGCTTCCTGTGTGAGGCAGGGTCGTACTCTACGGATGTTGTAGAGCATGAACCTACAGGAACGGGCCACCGCCTTGATGTTAGTTGAGAACGACAGGGTGTTGTCCAGGATCACGCCAAGGTTCTTAGTGCTCTGGGAGGAGGACACAATGGAGTTGTCAACCGTGATGGCGAGATCATGGAACGGGCAGTCCTTCCCGGGGAGGAAGAGCAGCTCCGTCTTGCCGAGGTTCAGCTTGAGGTGGTGATCCGTCATCCACACTGATATGTCTGCCAGACATGCAGAGATGCGATTCGCCACCTGGTCATCAGAAGGGGAAAGGAGAAGATTAATTGTGTGTCGTCTGCATAGCAATGATAGGAGAGACCATGTGAGGTTATGACAGAGCCAAGTGACTTGGTGTATAGCGAGAATAGGAGAGGACCTAGAACAGAGCCCTGGGGACACCAGTGGTGAGAGCGCGTGGTGAGGAGACAGATTCTCGCCACGCCACCTGGTAGGAGCGACCTGTCAGGTAGGACGCAATCCAAGCGTGGGCCGCGCCGGAGATGCCCAACTCGGAGAGGGTGGAGAGGAGGATCTGATGGTTCACAGTATCGAAGGCAGCCGATAGGTCTAGAAGGATGAGAGCAGAGGAGAGAGAGTTAGCTTTAGCAGTGCGGAGCGCCTCCGTGATACAGAGAAGAGCAGTCTCAGTTGAATGATTTGGAAAGGAGCATCAAGCTCATCACATGCACTTTCACCACCCTGTGAAGTTCATAACTTATTTCATCTGTCGCCTAATAAACTACATGGGTTCCCAAGTCATAATGGGAGGATCACACAACATATCATCATGTGACTCCAAGTCAACTAAGATATGATGGTTATTACATAAATAATAACAAGTACTTCTATATGATGTCATAATACACCCCTCTGATAATCAAGTGATATTTGGAATGTCTGAGTAGTTCTATATGATGTCATAATACACCCCTCTGATAGTGATACATTTGCTCCATTGTTTCCATGTCAGTTGGTTTCCCACTCTGATGATTTATATCTGACAGAGGGGCTTTAAATGAATAGTATGGTGACATCTTAGTGTGTCTTGAAATAGGATTATTAATCATAAACTCCTACAGCAACAATACACTGCAGCTTTGACATCAAGAAGAGAATGAGCTGATGGGTGGTGGTGCTACTCTATAGGTAAGGCTGTACAGTCCAATATGAATGTTCAATTCTCACAATCATAATTGGAGAAGTCCGTCTCCTGTCCAAGTTAATACTTGGTGGAAGCCATTACAGTTTCATTAAGATTCCACCAACTTTGTGCAAAATACTTCCATCGTTTTTGTCAAAAGTGCTCATTGGTGGACAGTGATATTTAAACCAGATGGGTTTTTTCAGTACATTTAAGTCAGGACTGAGATCAGACCACTTAGGAACACTCAACAAGTCTTGGAAAGCCATTCTGGTGAGTCTTTTGCATAAAAAATGGTGTAATTCCAGAAACATAAAACCCTATCCCAGCCCTCCAGGCCTGGTGGTGGCAGCAGTGTAAACATCTGTGTAATTGTCCTTCAGAAAAATTAAACAATGTCCCAGGGTTATGTTTTCAGAAGACTGAGGTGGGTTTTAACTTTTTACCTGGGCTTTGCTCCTTTCATATTTATTTTGATACTGACAAACTCCCCATTCCCTGCCGGTGACAAGTATACCCATAACATGATGCTGCCACCACAATACTTATTGTGTGGTTAATGTGTGGTCTATCTCCAGGTCATCAGACTGTTAAAAAGTCACCTCTAGCCGGCCTCCGCCCAGTACCCTGCCCTGAACTTAGTCACTGTTACTAGCCGTCTACCACCCAGTACTCCACCCTGTATTCTAGTCAAGGCTCATCCTATATAACTACTGCTGTTCACACCTTTTATATTCATATACGGTCCATAATGTCTAGACACACCATCATATACATTGTAAACAAACTGTATACATTTATATAACAGACTCTGACATCGTAAACAAACTGTATACATTTATATAACAGACTCTGACATCGTAAACAAACTGTATATAATTATATTCCCGGAACCTGACTATTTCTATATTTCTTCATCCTTAAAATAACTTGTGGGGATTTACATTTATTGTTTTGTTTTGTTAGATATTACAGCACTGTTTCTCTACACCCGTGATGACATCAGAGATATATGTGTATGAGACCAATAACATTTCATTTGATCTGATCTGTGGTCAGAGGTGTGCAGACAACAGATGGTGTTTATGGTGGAGAGGACTGTGGACTCAGTGGAGGACATCTCAGCCACTTGGCAGTGTTGACACTGCTACTTCCTACCTGACTGGTAATATGACTTCACTGCTACTTCCTACCTGACTGGTAATAGGACTTCACTGCTACTTCCTACCTGACTGGTAATAGGACTTCACTGCTACTTCCTACCTGACTGGTAATAGGACTTCACTGCTACTTCCTACCTGACTGGTAATAGGACTTATATTTCTAATTCTATTAAGCTGCACAATATGTTGAGTAAAGTTTTTTACCATTATACTACTCCATGTGTCTCTATCATGTATCCTACCATGACTATATCAACCCTACTCCATGTGTCTCTATCATGTATCCTACCATGACTATATCAACCCTACTCCATGTGTCTCTATCATGTATCCTACCATGACTATATCAACCCTACTCCATGTGTCTCTATCATGTATCCTACCATGACTATATCAACCCTACTCCATGTGTCTCTATCATGTATCCTACCATGACTATATCAACCCTACTCCATGTGTCTCTATCATGTATCCTACCATGACTATATCAACCCTACTCCATGTGTCTCTATCATGTATCCTACCATGACTATATCAACCCTACTCCATGTGTTGTCTCTATCATGTATCCTACCATGACTATATCAACCCTACTCCATGTGTCTCTATCATGTATCCTACCATGACTATATCAACCCTACTCCATGTGTCTCTATCATGTATCCTACCATGACTATATCAACCCTACTCCATGTGTCTCTATCATGTATCCTACCATGACTATATCAACCCTACTCCATGTGTTTCCACTATCATGTATCCTACCATGACTATATCAACCCTACTCCATGTGTTGTCTCTATCATGTATCCTACCATGACTATATCAACCCTACTCCATGTGTCTCTATCATGTATCCTACCATGACTATATCAACCCTACTCCATGTGTTTCTCTATCATGTATCCTACCATGACTATATCAACCCTACTCCATGTGTTGCCACTATCATGTATCCTACCATGACTATATCAACCCAACTCCATGTGTTGTCTCTATCATGTATCCTACCATGACTATATCAACCCTACTCCATGTGTTGCAACCATCATGTTTCTATTTATTTTATTTAACCTTTATTTTAGCTGACTCACCTGCTCCATTTTAGTAATGTAATTAGCTAGCGACTAGCAAGTCTCTCTGTCCGACTTTTTCCACTAGTCAAACAACTCCCGGGTGTACAATTTTTATTTATTTAACCTTTATTTAACTATGCAAGTCAGTTAAGAACAAACTCTTATTTGTAATTACTGTCTACCAGTAGACTAAAGGTCTCCTGCAGGGGCGGGCTGGTGTTAAAAAATACAAATATAGGACAAAACACACAACAAGACAGACACCATAACACTACATAAAGAGAGACCTAAGACACCACAACATTACATAAAGAGAGACACCACAACACTACATAAAGAGAGACCTAAGACACCACAACACTACATAAAGAGAGACACCACACTACATAAAGAGAGACACCACAACACTACATAAAGAGAGACCCCACAACACTACATAAAGAGAGACCTAAGACACCACAACACTACATAAAGAGAGACACCACAACACTACATAAAGAGAGACCTAAGACACCACAACACTACATAAAGAGAGACCTAAGACAACACTACATAAAGAGAGACCTAAGACACCACAACATTACATAAAGAGAGACCTAAGACAACACTACATAAAGAGAGACCTAAGACACCACAACATTAAAGAGAGACATAAAGAGAGACCTAAGACACCACAACACTACATAAAGAGACCTAAGAGACACTACATAAAGAGAGACCTAAGACACCACAACACTAACCTAAGACACCACAACACTACATAAAGAGAGACCTAAGACACCACAACACTTCATAAAGAGAGACCTAAGACACCACAACACTACATAAAGAGAGACCTAAGACACCACAACACTACATAAAGAGAGACCTAAGACACCACAACACTACATAAAGAGAGACCTAAGACACCACAACACTACATAAAGAGAGACCTAAGACACCACAACACTACATAAAGAGAGACCTAAGACACCACAACACTACATAAAGAGAGACCTAAGACACCACAACACTACATAAAGAGAGACCTAAGACACCACAACACTACATAAAGAGAGAGAGACCTAAGACACCACAACACTACATAAAGAGAGACCTAAAAAGAGAGACACCACAACACTACATAAAGAGAGACCCAAGACAACACTACATAAAGAGAGACCTAAGACACCACAACATTACATAAAGAGAGACCTAAGACAACACTAAAGAGACATAAAAAGAGAGACCTAAGACACCACAACATTACATAAAGAGAGACCTAAGACAACACTACATAAAGAGAGACCTAAGACACCACAACACTACATGAAGAGAGACCTAAGACACCACAACACTACATAAAGAGAGACCTAAGACACCACAACACTACATAAAGAGAGACCTAAGACACCACAACACTACATAAAGAGAGACCCAAGACAACACTACATAAAGAGAGACCTAAGACACCACAACACTACATAAAGAGAGACACCACAACACTACATAAAGAGAGACCTAAGACACACAACACTACATAAAGAGAGACCTAAGACACCACAACACTACATAAAGAGAGACACCACAACACTACATAAAGAGAGACCTAAGACACCACAACACTACATAAAGAGACACACCACAACACTACATAAAGAGACCTAAGACACCACAACACTACATAAAGAGAGACCTAAGACACCACAACACTACATAAAGAGAGACCTAAGACAACACTACATAAAGAGAGACCTAAGACACCACAACATTACATAAAGAGAGACCTAAGACAACACTACATAAAGAGAGACCTAAGACACCACAACATTACATAAAGAGAGACCTAAGACAACACTACATAAAGAGAGACCTAAGACACCACAACATTACATAAAGAGAGACCTAAGACACCACAACACTACATAAAGAGAGACCTAAGACACCACAACACTACATAAAGAGAGACCTAAGACACCACAACACTACATAAAGAGAGACCTAAGACACCACAACATTACATAAAGAGAGACCTAAGACACCACAACACTACATAAAGACACCACAACACTACATAAAGAGAGACCTAAGACACCACAACACTACATAAAGAGAGACCTAAGACACCACAACATTACATAAAGAGAGACCTAAGACACCACAACACTACATAAAGAGAGACCTAAGACACCACAACACTACATAAAGAGAGACCTAAGACACCACAACATTACATAAAGAGAGACCTAAGACACCACAACACTACATAAAGAGAGACCTAAGACACCACAACACTACATAAAGAGAGACCTAAGACACCACAACACTACATAAAGAGAGACCCAAGACAACACTACATAAAGAGAGACCTAAGACACCACAACATTACATAAAGAGAGACCTAAGACAACACTACATAAAGAGAGACCTAAGACACCACAACATTACATAAAGAGAGACCTAAGACAACACTACATAAATAGAGACCTAAGACACCACAACATTACATAAAGAGAGACCTAAGACAACACTACATAAAGAGAGACCTAAGACACCACAACACTACATAAAGAGAGACCCAAGACACCACAACACTACACAAAGAGAGACCTAAGACACCACAACTGTTGGGGGTAGTGGAGGACCAGGATTGGTTAACACTGCTCTACACTCTCCTAGATAATGTGTTACTGTTGGGGGTAGTGGAGGACCAGGATTGGTTAACACTGCTCTACACTCTCCTAGATAATGTGTTACTGTTGGGGGTAGTGAAGGACCAGGATTGGTTAACACTGCTCTACACTCTCCTAGATAATGTGTTACTGTTGGGGGTAGTGGAGGACCAGGATTGGTTAACACTGCTCTACACTCTCCTAGATAATGTGTTACTGTTGGGGGTAGTGGAAGACCAGGATTGGTTAACACTGCTCTACACTCTCCTAGATAATGTGTTACTGTTGGGGGTAGTGGAGGACCAGGATTGGTTAACACTGCTCTACACTCTCCTAGATAATGTGTTACTGGTGTAGAGAGGAGTAGGCAGGATGCAGTTGCAGGTTTGGAACTACTGAATTTATTTCAGCACCATAGATCAAATCGGGACGAAACCCCAATGCTGTTGTGCTCAAAATATATCTTCATTATCAAAAAGGCACAGGGCGAACTACACTGCTCAAAAAAATAAAGCATTAAAGCATTCGCCAACTCCTGGACAGTCTGTGGTGCAACGTGGCGTTGGTGGATGGAGCGAGACATGATGTCCCAGATGTGCTCAATTGGATTCAGGTCTGGGGAACGGGCGGGCCAGTCCATAGCATCAATGCCTTCCTCTTGCAGGAACTGCTGACACACTCTAGCCACATGAGGTCTAGCATTGTCTTGCATTAGGAGGAACCCAGGGCCAACCGGACCAGCATATGGTCTTACAAGGGGTCTGAGGATCTCATCTCGGTACCTAACAGCAGTCAGGCTACCACTGGCGAGCACATGGAGGGCTGTGCGGCCCCCCAAAGAAATGCCACTCCACACCATTACTGACCCACCGCCAAACCGGTCATGCTGGAGGATGTTGCAGGCAGCAGAACGTTCTCCATGGCATCTCCAGACTGTCACGTCTGTCACATGTGCTCAGTGTGAACCTGCTTTCATCTGTGAAGAGCACAGGGCGCCAGTGGCGAATTTGCCAATCTTGGTGTTCTCTGGCAAATGAAAAACGTCCTGCACGGTGTTGGGCTGTAAGCACAACCCCCACCTGTGGACGTCGGGCCCTCATACCACCCTCATGGAGTCTGTTTTTGACCGTTTGAGCAGACACATGCACATGTGTGGCCTGCTGGAGGTCATTTTGCAAGGCTCTGGCAGTGCTCCTCCTTGCACAAAGGCGGAGGTAGCGGTCCTGCTGCTTGGTTGTTGCCCTGCTACGGCCTCCTCCACATCTCCTGATGTACTGGCCTGTCTCCTGGTAGCGCCTCCATGCTCTGGACACCACGCTGACAGACACAGCAAACCTTCTTGCCACAGCTCACATTGATGTGCCATCCTGGATGAGCTGCACTACCTGAGCCACTTGTGTGGGTTGTAGACTCCGTCTCATGCTACCACTAGAGGGAAAGCACCGCCAGCATTCAAAAGTGACCAAAACATCAGCCAGGAAGCATAGGAACTGAGAAGTGGTCTGTGGTCCCCACCTGCAAAACCACTCCTTTATTGAGGGTGTCTTGCTAATTGCCTATAATTTCCACCTGTTCTCTATTCCATTTGCACAACAGCATGTGAAATTTATTGTCAATCAGTGTTGCTTCCTAAGTGGACAGTTTGATTTCACAGAAGTGTGATTGACTTGGAGTTACATTGTGTTGTTTAAGTGTTCCCTTTATTTTTTTGAGCAGTGTATATAAAGTACTCAGGAAATAGTAGGAGCGATTCCTCTCAGGAAGACAAGTAACATTTACAATGACCGATTAAAGACAAATGACAGAGGGAGTATATATACAGTGATAGAGTGGGGATTGGAACCAGGTGTGTGTAATGATGACGAGACAGGTTCGGAGTTGATGAGTGAAGGGTGTTTGACAGCAGTAGGTTCAGTAGCAGCTAGAAGGCCGGCAACACTGAATGCCTGAGCTGGGCAGGAGGGGGAGCCAAAGCGAAGTCTGGTGTGACATAATGAGAGAAAATCAATAGAATATTTAATATATTTAGTCAAATTCGGTTTTCTACATTTAGTTTTTCCAGGTTTCTGATTTGTCCCTGTTTTTCAGTTTTTCGCCCTCAAAATTACATTGTTAATAGAAAAACAACAAAAGGAGACCACTTTTGAAGTCTGAGAAAAATCTAAAACATTTTCATTTTTGTGTGTAGATACCCTTTAATTCAAGTGGCACCAGCAAGAGCCTTGTTTGGTTTGTAGTGTCTCTGTAGCACACATGTGATTGCAGAGTCTGCTGAACAAATCACAACTGGATTAATGCAAATAGTCATGATATCATTCTGCCAGGGAGGCATAGACTACTTTGTAGTTAACATTTAATTTACAAGTTTTTTTGGGAATCTTTTCCATCAAACAGAATTTGGTTGTCATTAGCATCATCGCTAATAGCTACACATAGTGGATCATTAGCATCATCGTTAACAGCTACACATAGTGGATCATTAGCATCATCGCTAACAGCTACACATAGTGGATCATTAGCATCATCGCTAACAGCTACACATAGTGGATCATTAGCATCATCGCTAACAGCTACACATAGTGGATCATTAGCATCATCGCTAACAGCTACACATAGTGGATCATTAGCATCATCGCTAACAGCTACACATAGTGGATCATTAGCATCATCGCTAACAGCTACACATAGTGGATCATTAGCATCATCGCTAACAGCTACACATAGTGGATAATTAGCATCATCGCTAACAGCTACACATAGTGGATCATTAGCATCATCGCTAACAGCTACACATAGTGGTAGACAAATGCACTCAGACAGGGGCATTTCCTGGCTGTTTCCTCTTCAGAAAGTTGAAGGAAACTACAAATCACTGAGGGGAATTTAACGACGACTTGCAGGCAGTGGGTTCAGCGATGAGACAAAATGAATCCAGATTATACCACCACCCAAAAGGGCACTTCAGAGACTGGAAGGGTAAAGGGGCATGTGCTCTACACAGGTAGAGACATATCTGTCCATGTTACCTTTTGCAAAGTGGGCACTGCTTCATGTGGCAACACCACCACTCACCTAAATAGCCCACATGCCGCTGGGTGAGAAGTTTTTAAAATTGTTTTTGGGCAGAATTATGTGAGGTGTTGTTAGTGATGAGCATTGGTCCATTTAGCTCGGAATATGCCACCCTCGTCAATCTGTCACCTAATCCTGCCTAATGGGCAGGTCAGCCCTGGAGGAAAGTATTGGCTGTAAGAAGTAAGAGAACATAACATCTGGTTGTTTTTAAATTACTTCTTTTGACATTGCTTTATTTTTGTTCCGATCTGTGTTGCTCACTCCAGTCAGCAGATGGCGATGTGAGTTTTTCAGGTGATGCTTCTTGCGTGACGTATTATCTAGTGGACGGAACAGGAGGCTTCTTCAACAGAGACAAAAGGCTTCCGTTTCAACTAATGCGGTGGTTTGCTAGCGAACATAGATACGGAGCATTTAAGCTCTTCAGACTAATCTTGTGTATATTAATCTTAGTGTTTAGAATACAATTCTGTTTACGCATATACTTGTTAATTTAAACGTAGTTTGCTTCTTAAATTAGCGAATGTGTTAACTTGATACTGCACAAGGCTAATCGCCCGGAGCATGAGGTCACGAAACAAGACGGAGAAAGATCTGGTGAAAGGAGAGGAAGAAGCTTTCAGAATGGAAGAGGAGGCTATCACATTGAAACAAGAGGATGATATTACAGGGAAAGAGGAAGATGGGAAAGAGGTTGTCAGAGTGGAAAATGAGGAGGTAGAAGCTTTCAGAATCAAAAAGGATGAAGATGCATTGAAGAAAGATAATATAGTGAAAGAAGAGGAAGAACCTTTCAGAATCAAAAATGAGGAAGATGCATTGAAGGAGGAGAATGTAGTGAAAGAAGAGGAAGAACCTTTTGGAGTAAAAGAGGAAGAGGAGGATATCTCAATAAAAGAGGAGGAATATGTTTTAGGAGTGAAAAAGGAGGAGGAGTCAGAATATCCGATTACCATCAGTGAGTACTGTCTTAAAAACAGGGGCACAAACGATGCAATTGTTGAACTAATGTGGTTTTAAATGGGGGATTCTACTGAAGTTCTACACTTGAATATGTTGTTCAGTACTGCCATTGGTACATATTTTTTAAATGAGATGTATTTTATTCTCCATGTGGTCTATATTAAAGTTCACTTCATCTTGTATAACAGGATTCTACAATCCAATTCTGGTGCATCATTTCTTCATAAAATATCAAAGGGATGTAAAAGCCCCCCATTTCATGGAACGACCCTTTTACATTTGCATCAAAAAACAGTATTTTTTTTTAAAGGCATAAATTTAGGCCCTTTTTAGACATATTAATGGCTCTGGTAAGACCCTATGATCGCAATAGAAGATCATAGGTTGACTGTCTGTTTGATGTTGCCATTCACACAGGAGAGAGACATGACGATCCTGGATCCTCTGGGGAGCCTCAACAACATCCTGATGCTGACGAGGCAGAGAAGAATCTCTCCAGATCAGAACACCAGATGGTACAGCTTGGTCTGGTCCAGCATACAGCTTGGTCTGGACTAGCATACAGCTTGGTCTGGTCCAGCATACAGCTTGGTCTGGTCTAGCATACAGCTTGGTCTGGTCTAGCATACAGCTTGCTCTATCTGGGTCTGGGCTGTGTTTCTGTAAAGCAGTTTATGACAACAGTGACATCAGCATCCATAATGATATGTGTCTGTGTCCCCTCTTTGTGGTTACTAGGACAACGCTAGCCCTTCCTCCCTCCCGGAGTCCCTGTGTCGTGCCTCTCCCGGTAGCGCCTTACTGCTGGGTATGAAGAGGTTGTCTGTGCTGCTGGTGGACTGCAGGAAAACAACGGGGCTGAGTGGAACTGTGAGAGGAGGAGAAGAGAAGAAAGGATCAGATTTGACTCATCAAAGTAAGTGCTGTAATTTAGTTTGAATAAATTAAATAGATCTGCCCACTGGAATCTGTTACCAGGACAACCAGCAGAGTTCTGTTTGGTGACAGGAAGATAGACTGGTATATTTCCACCACAGTTTGTTGACAGGAAGATAGAATATCTGTTAGTTGACATGTAAAACCTTGATGAAATTAAAAGAGAAACCAATTGACCATATAAAACCTTGATGAAAGTCAGATTTGGAGAGAAACCAGACCATATAAAACCTAAAACCTAAGGTGCATGTTTTACAAAACCCTTTTCCTAAAAACATGATGGATGTTACATTGCCTGTCCCAGTCAACCCCCCTATCTTTACTAGACTGTAGAACAGGAACTTGTCGGCCCTGCATTAAGGACCAAATTGTGATAAATAGAATGTATGGTAGAGCATGGCGCTTGTAACGCCAGGGTAGTGGGTTCGATTCCCGGGACCACCCATACGTAGAATGTATGCAGACATGACAGTAAGTCGCTTTGGATAAAAGCGTCTGCTAAATGGCATATATTATATATTATTATATTATTATTATTATTATATTATTATATTATTATATTATTATATTATTATATTATTATTATATATTATTTAAGGACCAAACAACTGACAGCTGTGCCAAATAAATGTCAAAATAGTTGGCAAGAGATTTCCATTGTACTGATTCCATGGCACATGGTTTATGAATTGACACGCAAAATGACGCTGGATTCAAAGCTTCAATTATTATACAAAATTCTTGCAACCAATATAATGTTATATATGGGGATACAATCTTCCCAGCTCTGCAGATTTTGCTGGGAGAAGGCAGTCATTAGGTCATTTATTTTGGTGCTGTCCATATGTAGCTCGTTTTTGGTCACATGTCCAGGAATCGCTGAAGAATTGCAACATTTACCTTGAACTAACGCTGCAGATGGCAATACTGGGTCATCCTATTCAATCAATCAATAATATTATAATTATTTTAACAAAAATGTTTATCTTTAATTTACAATCTGTAGAAACTATGAGAATTGAAAAGTTTAGTACTTTTGTGAAGCATCACAGCACAGTTAAAATATATATGGCAAATATAAATCCCATATGGATGTTAAGAGACAGAGGGGAGGGGTTGAATGGAGCTGAAGGGACTGGATGGTGTTGAGAGACAGATGGGAGGGGTTGAATGGAGCTGAAGGGACTGGATGGTGTTAAGAGATGGGAGGGGTTGAATGGAGCTGAAGGGACTGGATGGTGTTAAGAGACAGATGGGAGGGGTTGAATGGAGCTGAAGGGACTGGATGGTGTTTAGAGACAGATGGGAGGGGTTGAATGGAGCTGAAGGGACTGGATGGTGTTTAGAGACAGATGGGAGGGGTTGAATGGAGCTGAAGGGACTGGATGGTGTTTAGAGACAGATGGGAGGGGTTGAATGGAGCTGAAGGGACTGGATGGTGTTTAGAGACAGATGGGAGGGGTTGAATGGAGCTGAAGGCTGGGACTGGATGGTGTTTATAGACAGATGGGAGGGGTTGAATGGAGCTGTAGGGACTGGATGGTGTTTATAGACAGATGGGAGGGGTTGAATGGAGCCGAAGGGACTGGATGGTGTTTAGAGACAGATGGGAGGGGTTGAATGGAGCTGAAGGAACTGGATGGTGTTGAGAGACAGATGGGAGGGGTTGAATGGAGCTGAAGGGACTGGATGGTGTTTAGAGACAGATGGGAGGGGTTGAATGGAGCTGAAGGGACTGGATGGTGTTGAGAGACAGATGGGAGGGGTTGAAAGGAGCTGAAGGGACTAATAACAAGATAAAAGATGTAAAACATACAGGGTCTGTAAAATGTATACAGGTTCAGAAATGTTGTGAAATAACAGTTTCAAATAAATGGCAAATTGGACATCAGAAATAGAGGAAGGACTAAAAACAATGTAAAATATTACAAAAATTAAAGCCAACTGGGTGGAATATGGATGAAAATGCACCAACTTCTTCCTGAATCTCCAACACTGGAACCTAAAATAACCTGCGAAACTCTTTACTAAAGACTTAGTCATTTATGATTCTCCAAATTCTATTTTAAAAGAGGAAGCTAAATATTTGAAGCAAATGTTCTCTATTCTGTCTCATCCTCACCCTCTGAATGATGAGGAATCCTTTCAACAAAAAAGAAGAACCGTGCGAAGGCCAAATGACAGAGGAATACCTTTTTGAGGCTATTAAATCCTTTCAGTCTGGAAAAACCACAGGGCTTTTAGAGAAGGCTGTTGCGCAGCAACTCACTGCCTTCCTGAAGACAAACAATGTATACGAAATGCTTCAGTCTGGTTTTAGACCCCATCATAGCACTGAGACGGCACTTGTGAAGGTGGTAAATGACATTTTAATGGCATCGGACCGAGGCTCTGCATCTGTCCTCGTGCTCCTAGACCTTAGTGCTGCTTTTGATACCATCGATCACCACATTCTTTTGGAGAGATTGGAAACCCAAATTGGTCTACACGGACAAGTTCTGGCCTGGTTTAGATCTTATCTGTCGGAAAGATATCAGTTTGTCTCTGTGAATGGTTTGTCCTCTGACAAATCAACTGTACATTTCGGTGTTCCTCAAGGTTCTGTTTTAGGACCACTATTGTTTTCACTATATATTTTACCTCTTGGGGATGTTATTCGAAAACATAATGTAAACTTTCACTGCTATGCGGATGACACACAGCTGTACATTTCAATGAAACATGGTGAAGCCCCAAAATTGCCCTCGCTAGAAGCATGTGTTTCAGACATAAGGAAGTGGATGGCTGCAAACTTTCTACTATTAAACTCGGACAAAACAGAGATGCTTGTTCTAGGTCCCAAGAAACAAAGAGATCTTCTGTTGAATCTGACAATTAATCTTAATGGTTGTACAGTCGTCTCAAATAAAACTGTGAAGGACCTCGGCGTTACTCTGGACCCTGATCTCTCTTTGAAGAACATATTAAGACCATTTCGAGGACAGCTTTTTCCATCTACGTAACATTGCAAAAATCAGAAACTTTCTGTCCAAAAATGATGCAGAAAAATGAATCCATGCTTTTGTCACTTCTAGGTTAGACTACTGCAATGCTCTATTTTCCGGCTACCCGGATAAAGCACTAAATAAACTTCAGTTAGTGCTAAATACGGCTGCTAGAATCCTGACTAGAACCAAAAATTTGATCATATTACTCCAGTGCTAGCCTCTACACTGGCTTCCTGTCAAAGCAAGGGCTGATTTCAAGGTTTTACTGCTAACCTACAAAGCATTACATGGGCTTGCTCCTACCTACCTCTCTGATTTGGTCCTGCCGTACATACCTACACGTACGCTACGGTCACAAGACGCAGGCCTCCTAATTGTCCCTAGAATTTCTAAGCAAACAGCTGGAGGCAGGGCTTTCTCCTATAGAGCTCCATTTTTATGGAACGGTCTGCCTACCCATGTCAGAGACGCAAACTCGGTCTCAACCTTTAAGTCTTTACTGAAGACTCATCTCTTCAGTGGGTCATATGATTGAGTGTAGTCTGGCCCAGGAGTGGGAAGGTGAACGGAAAGGCTCTGGAGCAACGAACCGCCCTTGCTGTCTCTGCCTGGCCGGTTCCCCTCTTTCCACTGGGATTCTCTGCCTCTAACCCTGTTACGGGGGCTGAGTCACTGGCTTGCTGGGGCTCTCTCGTGCCGTCCCTGGGGGGGTGCGTCACCTGGGTGGGTTGATTCACTGTTGTGGTCGGCCTGTCTGGGTTGCCCCCCCCCCCCTTGGGTTGTACCGTGGCGGGGATCTTTGTGGGCTATACTCGGCCTTGTCTCAGGATGGTAAGTTGGTGGTTGAAGATATCCCTCTAGTGGTGTGGGGGATGTGCTTTGGCAAAGTGGGTGGGGTTATATCCTTCCTGTTTGGCCCTGTCCGGGGGTGTCCTCGGATGGGGCCACAGTGTCTCCTGACCCTCCTGTCTCAGCCTCCAGTATTTATGCTGCAGTAGTTTATGTGTCAGGGGCTAGGGTCAGTTTGTTATATCTGGAGTACTTCTCCTGTCCTATTCGGTGTCCTGTGAATCTAAGTGTGCGTTCTCTAATTCTCTCCTTCTCTCTTTCTTTCTCTCTCTCGGAGGACCTGAGCCCTAGGACCATGTCCCAGGACTACCTGACATGAGGACTCCTTGCTGTCTCCAGTCCACCTGGC
>NW_026284874.1:0-5022 GCF_023373465.1 Oncorhynchus keta | reverse complement strand
GAATCCAAGATGGCGTAGCAGTCGGACGTATGTTTTGTCTTGTCCCGTCCTGTCTAGTGTAAATATAGTTTTCTTCGTTTTTTTTCTGTATATATTTCTGTACATATTTTAATCTCACTTTCAAACTAGAGCTGAATATACTCTCCTGCAACCCGCATCACCCAATGTGGTACGGATCCGCCTTTTCTATACTTTACTTTAGAACTGAGCCACCATCAGAAGCCAGCCAACTAACTAGCTACTAGCTCGTACTCAGTTAGCTATTGCTAGCGGTCTTCTAAGCTAACTAGAACACCAGCGACATCAACCCAGAGCATATCAGACTGCTCTTTCTCTACCACATCTCCGGATTCCTACCGCAAGCTCTGAACCTTTACACCGGATCATCGTAACTAGCTAGCTGCACCCAGAGTGGCTACTCCTGGCCAACGCCTCTGGCCCAAAACAAGCTACAGTTAGCCTTGAGCTAAGCCCACCTCCCCGACTAGCCGAAGAGGCCCAACGATACCTCTTTGCCAATTGGCCTGACCCTTTACTGCCGACACGGAGCGCCGCCATCCATCACGACTGGTCCGCCTCGACATAATCGTCCGAGGTGGTTTCAACAGGCTTTTTCGCGACATCGCCAAAGATCCATCTGCTGGCCAAGGACCGCGAGCTTTCTGAAACGCTGTGTCTCCAGCTCACCCAGCGCATCTAGAGCTCCTGTAGCATAATCCTGGGCTATAATTACCCGGGCCCACGACCGGTCTGTCGATGTCACCGCAAGAAGAGGAATAAACACTCACCCCATCGCGACGTCCCCAAAGGTTAGCTCTCTAGCCCTCGCTATCTCCCTACTTGCTATTCGGCCTGCTAACGGCTAGCTTGTCTAGCCCGGGCCTACGAACTGGCCAGCTTGTTAGCACAGGCTCATAACCATCTGACTCACCTCATCCCAAACACTTCTGAACCCATTTACTTTCTATCTCTCTTTGATTTTTATTTGTTTATACCTTCCGGAAACCTGCCTCACCCACTGTGATACGGATTCGCTATCACTTTTAATTTTTATTTATTTTTATGACACACTCAAGAACCTCCAGACGCTAACCAGCTAACTAGCTACAAGCTATTTAGTCATTGTTAGTTTTTTTTAAAAAACCTGGATAACACTCGCCAGCCCAGCTTCCTGCCCATCCACCGCTGCCCCTGGACACTGATCTCTTGGCTACATAGCTGACGACGCTGGACTGTCCATTAATCACGGTACCCCATTCTGCTTGTTTGTTTATCTGTCGGCCCAGTTGCCTAGTCAACGCCATTTTACCTGCTGTTTGTTGTGCTAGCTGATTAGCCTCGCCAGCTGTTTTTAGCTAGCTTTCCCAATTCAACACCTGTGATTACTGTATGCCTCGCTGTATGTCTCTCCCAAATGTCAATATGCCTTGTATACTGTTGTTCAGGTTAGTTATCATTGTTTTAGTTCACAATGGAGCCCCTAGATCCACTCTGCATACCCCTGTTACCTCCTTTGTCCCACCCCCCACACATGCGGTGACCTCACCCATTACAACCAGCATGTCCAGAGATACAACCTCTCTCATCATCACCCAGTGCCTGGGCTTAACTCCGCTGTACCCGCACCCCACCATACCCTGTCTGCGCATTATGCCCTGAATATATTCTACCATGCCCAGAAACCTGCTCCTCTTATCCTCTGCCCCCAACGCCTAGGCGACCAGTTTTGATAGCCTTTAGCCGCACCCTCATACTACCCTTCTGTTCCGCGGGTGATGTGGAGGTAAACCCAGGCCCTGCATGCCCCCAGGTACCCTCATTTGTTGACTTCTGTGATCGAAAAAGTCTTGGTTTTATGCATGTCAACATCAGAAGCCTCCTCCCTAAGTTTGTTTTACTCACTGCTTTAGCACACTCTGCAACCCTGATGTCCTTGCCGTGTCTGAATCCTGGCTCAGGAAGGCCACCAAAAAATTCAGAGATTTCCATACCCAACTATAACATCTTCCGTCAAGATAGAACTGCCAAAGGGGGCGGAGTCGCAGTCTACTGCAGAGATAGCCTGCAAAAGTAATGTCATACTTTCCAGGTCCATACCCAAACAGTTTGAACTACTAATTTTGAAAATTACTCTCTCCAGAAACAAGTCTATCACTGTTGCCGCCTGCTACCGACCCCCGTCAGCTCCCAGCTGCGCCTGGACACCATTTGTGAATTGATCGCCCATCTAGCTTCAGAGTTTGTTCTGTTAGGTGACCTAAACTGGGATATGCTTAACACCCCGGCAGTCCTACAATCTAAGCTAGATGCCCTCAATCTCACTCAAATCATCAAGGAACCCACCAGGTACAACCCTAACTCTGTAAACAAGGGCACCCTCATAGACGCCATCCTGACCAACTGGCCCTCCAAATATACCTCCGCTGTCTTCAACCAGGGATCTCAGCGATCACTGCCTCATCGCTGTATCCGCCACGGAGCCGCAGTCAAACGACCACCCTCATCACTGTCAAACGCTCCCTAAAACACTTCTGTGAGCAGGCCTTTCTAATCGACCTGGCCCGTATCCTGGAAGGACATTGACCTCATCCCGTCAGTTGAGGATGCCTGGTCATTCTTTAAAAGTAACTTCCTCACCATTTTAGATAAGCATGCTCCGTTCAAAATGCAGAACCAAGAACAGATACAGCCCTTGGTTCACAGACCTGACTGCCCTCGACCAGCACAAAAACATCCTGTGGCGGACTGCAATAGCATCGAATAGCCCCCGTGATATGCAACTGTTCAGGGAAGTCAGGAACCAATACACGCAGTCAGTCAGGAAAGCTAAGGCCAGCTTCTTCAGGCAGAAGTTTGCATCCTGTAGCTCCAACTCCAAAAAGTTCTGGGACACTGTGAAGTCCATGGAGAACAAGAGCACCTCCTCCCAGCTGCCCACTGCACTGAGGCTAGGAAACACGGTCTCCACCGATAAATCCATGATTATCGAAAACTTCAATAAGCACTTCTCAACGGCTGGCCATGCCTTCCGCCTGGCTACTCCAACCTCGGCCAACAGCTCCGCCCCGTAGTTCCTCACCCAAGCCTCCAGGTTCTCCTTACCCAAATCCAGATAGCAGATGTTCTGAAAGAGCTGCAAACCTGGACCCGCATAAATCAGCTGGGCTTGACAATCTGGACCCGCTATTTCTGAAACTATCTGCCGCCATTGTCGCAACCCCTATTACCAGCCTGTTCAACCTCTTTCATATCGCCTGAGATCCCCAAGGATTGGAAAGCTGCCGCAGTCATCCCCTCTTCAAAGGGGGAGACACCCTTGACCCAAACTGCTATAGACCTATATCCATCCTGCCCTGCCTATCTAAGGTCTTCGAAAGCCAAGTCAACAAACAGGTCACTGACCATTCCGAATCCCACCGTACCTTCCGCTGTGCACCTGGTTTCCGAGCCGGTCACGGGAAAAACTCAGCCACACTCAAGGTACTAAATGATACTATAAATCGCCATCGATAAAAGACAGTACTGTGCAGCCGTCTTCATCGACCGCCAAGGCTTTCGACTCTGTCAATCACCAAATCTATCGGCAGACTCAACAGCCTGGTTTTCGGATGACTGCCTTGCCTGGTTCACCAATTACTTTGCAGACAGAGTTCAGTGTGTCAAATCAGAGGGCATGCTGTCCGGTCCCTGGGCAGTCTCTATGGGGGTGCCACAGGGTTCACCCTCGGGCCGACTCTTTTCTCTGTATATATCAATGATGTTGCCTTTGCTGCGGGCGATCTCCCTGATCCACCTCTACGCAGACGACACCATTCTGTATACTTTCGTCCGTCATTGGACACTGTGCTATCCAACCTCCAAACGAGCTTCAATGCCATACACAGCACTCCTTCCGTGGCCTCCAACTGCTCTTAAACGCGAGTAAAACCAAATGCATGCTTTTCAACCGACGCTGCCTGCACCCGCATGCCCGACTAGCATCACCACCCTGGGATGGTTCCAACCTTGAATATGTGGACATCTATAAGTACCTAGGTGTCTGGCTAGACTGCAAACTCTCCTTCCAGACCTCACATCAAACATCTCCAATCAAAATCAGAATCCAGAGTCGGCTTTCTATTCCGCAACAAAGCCTCCCTTCACTCACGCTGCCAAGCTTACCCTAGTAAAACTGACTATCCTACCGATCCTCGACTCTCGCGATGTCATCTACAAATTGCTTCCAACACTCTACTCAGCAAACTGGATGCAGTCTATCACAGTGCCATCCGTTTTGTCACTAAAGCACCTTATACCACCCACCACTGCGACTCAGTATGCTCTAGTCGGCTGGCCCTCACTACATATTCCTTCGCCAGACCCACTGGCTCCAGGTCATCTACAAGTCCATGCTAGGTAAAGCCGCCTTATCTCAGTTCACTGGTCACGATGGCAACACCCATCCGTAGCACGCGCTCCAGCAGGTGTATCTCACTGATCATCCCTAAAGCCAACACCATTTGGCCGCCTTCGTTCCAGTACTCTGCTGCCTGTGACTGGAACGAATTGCAAAAATCGCTGAGTTGAGAGACTTTTATCTCCTCTCCAACTTCAAACATCAGCTATCCGAGCAGCTAACCGATCGCTGCAGCTGTACATAGTCTATAGGTAAATAGCTCACCCTTTTTCACCTACCTCATTCCCATACTGTTTTTATACTGTTTTTATTTATTTACTTTTCTGCTCTTTTGCACACCAATATCTCTACCTGTACATGCCCATCTGATCATTTATCACTCCAGTGTTAATCTGCAAAATTGTATTATTCGCCTACCTCCTCATGCCTTTTGCACACATTGTATATAGACTGCCCATTTTTTTCTACTGTGTTATTGACTTGCTAATTGTTTACTCCATGTGTAACTCTGTGTTGTCTGTTCACACTGCTATGCTTTATCTTGGCCAGGTCGCAGTTGCAAATGAGAACTTGTTCTCAACTAGCCTACCTGGTTAAATAAAGGTGAAATAAAAATAAAATAAAAA
>NW_026284873.1:0-27147 GCF_023373465.1 Oncorhynchus keta | reverse complement strand
GAACGGCGCTGGGCCACACCCTCCCCTAACCCGGAACCCTCCCCTACAAACCTCCCCTAACCCGGACGGCGCTGGGCCAAACCCTCCCCCTCCCCTAACCCGGACGCACTGGGACAAACCCTCCCCTAACCGGACCCTGGGCCCCCTCCCCTAACCCGGACGGCACTGGGACAAACCCGGACGGCGCTCCCCCTAACCCGGACGACGCTGGGACAAACCCTCCCCTAACCCGGAACGGCGCTGGGCCACACCTCCCTAACCCGGACGGCGCTGGGACCCTCCCCTAACCCGGACGGCGCTGGGCCAAACCTCCCCCGAACCCGGAACGGCGCTGGGCGAACCCTCCCCTAACCCGGGACGGCGCTGGGCCAAACCCTCCCCTACAAACCCTCCCCTAACCCGGACGGCACTGGGACAAACCCTCCCCTAACCCCGGCCTGGGACAAACCCTCCCCTAACCCGGAACGGCGCTGGGCCACACCCTCCCTAACCCGGACGGCGCTGGGGCGAACCCTCACTAACCCGGACGGCGCTGGGCCCACCCTCCCCTAACCCGGACGGCGCTGGGACCTCCCGAACCCGGACGGCGCTCCCTCCCCTAACCCGGACGGCGCTGGGACAAACCCTCCCTAACCCGGGCCTGGGCCAAACCTCCCCGAACCCGGAACGGCGCTGGGCCAACCCTCCCCTAACCCGGACGGCGCTGGGCCAAACCCTCCCCTCAAACCCTCCCCTAACCCGGACGGCACTGGGACAAACCCTCCCCTAACCCGGACGACGCTGGGACAAACCCTCCCCTAACCCGGAACGGCGCTGGGCCACACCCTCCCCTAACCCGGACGGCGCTGGGGCGCTGAACCCTCCCCCCCAACCCGGACGGCGCTGGGCCAAACCCTCCCCTAACCCGGAACGGCGCTGGGCCAAACCCTCCCCTAACCCGGAACGGCGCTGGGCCAAACCCTCCCCTAACCCGGACGGCACTGGGACAAACCCTCCCCTAACCCGGACGACGCTGGGACAAACCCTCCCCTAACCCGGAACGGCGCTGGGCCACACCCTCCCCTAACCCGGACGGCGCTGGGACGAACCCTCACCTAACCCGGACGGCGCTGGGCCAAACCCTCCCCTAACCCGGACGGCGCTGGGCCAAACCCTCCCCGAACCCGGAACGGCGCTGGGCCGAACCCTCCCCTAACCCGGACGGCGCTGGGCCAAACCCTCCCCTACAAACCCTCCCCTAACCCGGATGGCGCTGGGACAAACCCTCCCCTAACCCGGATGACGCTGACCCAAACCCTCCACTAACCCGGACGGCACTGGGCCAAACCCTCCCCTAACCCGGACGGCGCTGGGCCAAACCCTCCCCTAACCCGGACGGCGCTGGGCCAAACCCTCCCCTAACCCGGACGGCGCTGGGCCAAACCCTCCCCTAACCCGGACGGCGCTGGGACAAACCCTCCCCTAACCCGGACGGCGCTGGGACAAACCCTCCCCTAACCCGGAACGGCGCTGGGCCACACCCTCCCCTAACCAGGACGGCGCTGGGACGAACCCTCCCCTAACCCGGACGGCGCTGGGCCACACCTTCCCCTAACCCGGACAGCGCTGGGCCAAACCCTCCCCGAACCCGGACGGCGCTGGGCCGAACCCTCCCCTAACCCGGACGGCGCTGGGCCAAACCCTCCCCTACAAACCCTCCCCTAACCCGGACGGCGCTGGGACAAACCCTCCCCTAACCCAGATGACGCTGGGCCAAACCCTCCCCTAACCCGGACGGCGCTGGGCCAAACCCTCCCCTAACCCGGACGGCGCTGGGCCAAACCTCCCCTAACCCGGACGGCGCTGGGCCAAACCCTTCCCTAACCCGGACGGCGCTGGGACAAACCCTCCCCTAACCCGGATGACGCTGGGCCAAACCCTCCCCTAACCCGGACGGCGCTGGGCCAAACCCTCCCCTAACCCGGACGGCGCTGGGCCAATTGTGCACCGCCCAGTGGGTCTCCCGGTCGCGGCTGGCTGCAACTGAACCTGGACTCCATAGCTTCACCGGAGGACAGGGGTAACAGAGTAGGTCTGTCTGCTAGCTGATCTACCCTCATAGCTTCACCGGAGGACAGGGGTAACAGAGTAGGTCTGTCTGCTAGCTGATCTACCCTCATAGCTTCACCGGAGGACAGGGGTAACAGAGTAGGTCTGTCTGCTAGCTGATCTACCCTCATAGCTTCACCGGAGGACAGGGGTAACAGAGTAGGTCTGTCTGCTAGCTGATCTACCCTCATAGCTTCACCAGAGGACAGGGGTAACAGAGTAGGTCTGTCTGCTAGCTGATCTACTGCTAGCTGATCTACCCTCATAGCTTCACCAGAGGACAGGGGTAACAGAGTAGGTCTGTCTGCTAGCTGATCTACCCTCATAGCTTCACCGGAGGACAGGGGTAACAGAGTAGGTCTGTCTGCTAGCTGATCTACCCTCATAGCTTCACCAGAGGACAGGGGTAACAGAGTAGGTCTGTCTGCTAGCTGATCTACCCTCATAGCTTCACCGGAGGACAGGGGTAACAGAGTAGGTCTGTCTGCTAGCTGATCTACCCTCATAGCTTCACCAGAGGACAGGGGTAACAGAGTAGGTCTGTCTGCTAGCTGATCTACCCTCATAGCTTCACCAGAGGACAGGGGTAACAGAGTAGGTCTGTCTGCTAGCTGATCTACCCTCATAGCTTCACCAGAGGACAGGGGTAACAGAGTAGGTCTGTCTGCTAGCTGATCTACCCTCATAGCTTCACCAGAGGACAGGGGTAACAGAGTAGGTCTGTCTGCTAGCTGATCTACCCTCATAGCTTCACCGGAGGACAGGGGTAACAGAGTAGGTCTGTCTGCTAGCTGATCTACCCTCATAGCTTCACCGGAGGACAGGGGTAACAGAGTAGGTCTGTCTGCTAGCTGATCTACCCTCATAGCTTCACCAGAGGACAGGGGTAACAGAGTAGGTCTGTCTGCTAGCTGATCTACCCTCATAGCTTCACCGGAGGACAGGGGTAACAGAGTAGGTCTGTCTGCTAGCTGATCTACCCTCATAGCTTCACCAGAGGACAGGGGTAACAGAGTAGGTCTGTCTGCTAGCTGATCTACCCTCATAGCTTCACCAGAGGACAGGGGTAACAGAGTAGGTCTGTCTGCTAGCTGATCTACCCTCATAGCTTCACCAGAGGACAGGGGTAACAGAGTAGGTCTGTCTGCTAGCTGATCTACCCTCATAGCTTCACCAGAGGACAGGGGTAACAGAGTAGGTCTGTCTGCTAGCTGATCTACCCTCATAGCTTCACCAGAGGACAGGGGTAACAGAGTAGGTCTGTCTGCTAGCTGATCTACCCTCATAGCTTCACCGGAGGACAGGGGTAACAGAGTAGGTCTGTCTGCTAGCTGATCTACCCTCATAGCTTCACCAGAGGACAGGGGTAACAGAGTAGGTCTGTCTGCTAGCTGATCTACCCTCATAGCTTCACCAGAGGACAGGGGTAACAGAGTAGGTCTGTCTGCTAGCTGATCTACCCTCATAGCTTCACCGGAGGACAGGGGTAACAGAGTAGGTCTGTCTGCTAGCTGATCTACCCTCATAGCTTCACCAGAGGACAGGGGTAACAGAGTAGGTCTGTCTGCTAGCTGATCTACCCTCATAGCTTCACCAGAGGACAGGGGTAACAGAGTAGGTCTGTCTGCTAGCTGATCTACCCTCATAGCTTCACCAGAGGACAGGGGTAACAGAGTAGGTCTGTCTGCTAGCTGATCTACCCTCATAGCTTCACCGGAGGACAGGGGTAACAGAGTAGGTCTGTCTGCTAGCTGATCTACCCTCATAGCTTCACCGGAGGACAGGGGTAACAGAGTAGGTCTGTCTGCTAGCTGATCTACCCTCATAGCTTCACCAGAGGACAGGGGTAACAGAGTAGGTCTGTCTGCTAGCTGATCTACCCTCATAGCTTCACCAGAGGACAGGGGTAACAGAGTAGGTCTGTCTGCTAGCTGATCTACCCTCATAGCTTCACCGGAGGACAGGGGTAACAGAGTAGGTCTGTCTGCTAGCTGATCTACCCTCATAGCTTCACCGGAGGACAGGGGTAACAGAGTAGGTCTGTCTGCTAGCTGATCTACCCTCATAGCTTCACCGGAGGACAGGGGTAACAGAGTAGGTCTGTCTGCTAGCTGATCTACCCTCATAGCTTCACCAGAGGACAGGGGTAACAGAGTAGGTCTGTCTGCTAGCTGATCTACCCTCATAGCTTCACCAGAGGACAGGGTAACAGAGTAGGTCTGTCTGCTAGCTGATCTACCCTCATAGCTTCACCAGAGGACAGGGGTAACAGAGTAGGTCTGTCTGCTAGCTGATCTACCCTCATAGCTTCACCGGAGGACAGGGGTAACAGAGTAGGTCTGTCTGCTAGCTGATCTACCCTCATAGCTTCACCAGAGGACAGGGGTAACAGAGTAGGTCTGTCTGCTAGCTGATCTACCCTCATAGCTTCACCGGAGGACAGGGGTAACAGAGTAGGTCTGTCTGCTAGCTGATCTACCCTCATAGCTTCACCGGAGGACAGGGGTAACAGAGTAGGTCTGTCTGCTAGCTGATCTACCCTCATAGCTTCACCGGAGGACAGGGGTAACAGAGTAGGTCTGTCTGCTAGCTGATCTACCCTCATAGCTTCACCAGAGGACAGGGGTAACAGAGTAGGTCTGTCTGCTAGCTGATCTACCCTCATAGCTTCACCGGAGGACAGGGGTAACAGAGTAGGTCTGTCTGCTAGCTGATCTACCCTCATAGCTTCACCAGAGGACAGGGGTAACAGAGTAGGTCTGTCTGCAGTGCAATCTCATATGTCAGACCCCGGGCAGCAGACCCCAAGACAGGTCATCAGGGGGGATTTGTAACTCTGACCTCCATTAAAAACTGTTTTGATTTCGTCAGCGTTTGGCCCGGCTAAGAGAATTTGACCTGAATACGCCAGCTCTCGGGTTTCTGATATGATCGTTAAAACCAAATCTAATCCAGCCTGAAACCCTTTTGTCAGAGGTCCTTGGTATGCCCCTGCCTCTGCCCTACATAGCTCGGCATGAGGGGGTCTGATGAGGGGGACAGGGCCAAAGGAAATGGCTGGTCCACAGAGAGAGGGAGTGATGTCAGTGTCTGATTCTGTTGTGGTAGTGTTGTACTGTGACCTTTTATAATTATTTTGACTTGGTAACCAATAGCAAGCCATTTCTAGATTTAACCTATCATAGAGGGCAGAGGTTGCCGGGTGACCTGATTGTGTGTTTAGTTGTGGTAGGGGTTCTGGTGTTGTAGTGTTGTGGGGGGTCTGGTGTTGTAGTGTTAGGGGGGGTCTGGTGTTGTAGTGTTATGGGGGGGGGTCTGGTGTTGTAGTGTTATGGGGGGTCCCCAGACAGTGTTATGGGGGGTCTGGTGTTGTAGTGTTATGGGGGGGTCTGGTGTTGTAGTGTTATGGGGGTATGTTTAGTTGTGGTAGGGGGTCTGGTGTTGTAGTGTTATGAATTGGTGTTTAGTGTTATGGGGGGGTCTGGTGTTGTAGTGTTATGGGGGTATGTTTAGTTGTGGAAGGGGGACTGGTGTTGTAGTGTTATGGGGGTATGTTTAGTTGTGGAAGGGGGACTGGTGTTGTAGTGTTATGGGGGGTAGTAGGTCTGGTGTTGTAGTGTTATGGGGGTATGTTTAGTTGTGGTAGGGGTCTGGTGTTGTAGTGTTATGGGGGGTCTGGTGTTGTAGTGTTATGGGGGTATGTTTAGTTGTGGTAGGGGTCTGGTGTTGTAGTGTTATGGGGGGTCTGGTGTTGTAGTGTTATGGGGGGTATGTTTAGTTGTGGTAGGGGGTCTGGTGTTGTAGTGTTATGGGGGGGGGTATGTTTAGTTGTGGTAGGGGGCCTGGTGTTGTAGTGTTATGGGGGGTATGTTTAGTTGTGGTAGGGGTCTGGTGTTGTAGTGTTATGGGGGGTATGTTTAGTTGTGGTAGGGGTCTGGTGTTGTAGTGTTATGGGGGGGTATGTTTAGTTGTGGTAGGGGGCTGGTGTTGTAGTGTTATGGGGGGTATGTTTAGTTGTGGTAGGGGTCTGGTGTTGTAGTGTTATGGGGGGTATGTTTAGTTGTGGTAGGGGTCTGGTGTTGTAGTGTTATGGGGGTATGTTTAGTTGTGGTAGGGGTCTGGTGTTGTAGTGTTATGGGGGTATGTTTAGTTGTGGTAGGGGGTCTGGTGTTGTAGTGTTATGGGGGGGTATGTTTAGTTGTGGTAGGGGGCCTGGTGTTGTAGTGTTATGGGGGTATGTTTAGTTGTGGTAGGGGGTCTGGTGTTGTAGTGTTATGGGGGTATGTTTAGTTGTGGTAGGGGTCTGGTGTTGTAGTGTTATGGGGGGGTATGTTTAGTTGTGGTAGGGGCCTGGTGTTGTAGTGTTATGGGGGTATGTTTAGTTGTGGTAGGGGGTCTGGTGTTGTAGTGTTATAGGGGGTATGTTTAGTTGTGGTAGGGGTCTGGTGTTGTAGTGTTATGGGGGTATGTTTAGTTGTGGTAGGGGTCTGGTGTTGTAGTGTTATGGGGGGGGGGGTATGTTTAGTTGTGGTAGGGGTCTGGTTTGTAGTGTTATGGGGGTATGTTTAGTTGTGGTAGGGGGTCTGGTGTTGTAGTGTTATGGGGGTATGTTTAGTTGTGGTAGGGGCCTGGTGTTGTAGTGTTATGGGGGTATGTTTAGTTGTGGTAGGGGGTCTGGTGTTGTAGTGTTATGGGGGTATGTTTAGTTGTGGTAGGGGGTCTGGTGTTGTAGTGTTATGGGGGGTATGTTTAGTTGTGGTAGGGGGTCTGGTGTTGTAGTGTTATGGGGGGTATGTTTAGTTGTGGTAGGGGTCTGGTGTTGTAGTGTTATGGGGGTATGTTTAGTTGTGGTAGGGGGGTCTGGTGTTGTAGTGTTATGGGGGTATGTTTAGTTGTGGTAGGGGTCTGGTGTTGTAGTGTTATGGGGGTATGTTTAGTTGTGGTAGGGGGCCTGGTGTTGTAGTGTTATGGGGGGGTATGTTTAGTTGTGGTAGGGGTCTGGTGTTGTAGTGTTATGGGGGGGTATGTTTAGTTGTGGTAGGGGTCTGGTGTTGTAGTTTATGGGGGGGTATGTTTAGTTGTGGTAGGGGTCTGGTGTTGTAGTGTTATGGGGGTATGTTTAGTTGTGGTAGGGGTCTGGTGTTGTAGTGTTATGGGGGGGGGTATGTTTAGTTGTGGTAGGGGTCTGGTGTTGTAGTGTTATGGGGGTATGTTTAGTTGTGGTAGGGGTCTGGTGTTGTAGTGTTATGGGGGGTATGTTTAGTTGTGGTAGGGGGCCTGGTGTTGTAGTGTTATGGGGGGTATGTTTAGTTGTGGTAGGGGTCTGGTGTTGTAGTGTTATGGGGGGGGTATGTTTAGTTGTGGTAGGGGGTCTGGTGTTGTAGTGTTATAGGGTATGTTTAGTTGTGGTAGGGGGTCTGGTGTTGTAGTGTTATGGGGGGGTATGTTTAGTTGTGGTAGGGGTCTGGTGTTGTAGTGTTATGGGGGTATGTTTAGTTGTGGTAGTTTTTAGGGGGTCTGGTGTTGTAGTGTTATGGGGGTATGTTTAGTTGTGGTAGGGGTCTGGTGTTGTAGTGTTATGGGGGGGTATGTTTAGTTGTGGTAGGGGTCTGGTGTTGTAGTGTTATGGGGGGTATGTTTAGTTGTGGTAGGGGGTCTGGTGTTGTAGTGTTATGGGGGTATGTTTAGTTGTGGTAGGGGTCTGGTGTTGTAGTGTTATGGGGGTATGTTTAGTTGTGGTAGGGGTCTGGTGTTGTAGTGTTATGGGGGGTATGTTTAGTTGTGGTAGGGGTCTGGTGTTGTAGTGTTATGGGGGTATGTTTAGTTGTGGTAGGGGCCTGGTGTTGTAGTGTTATGGGGGTATGTTTAGTTGTGGTAGGGGTCTGGTGTTGTAGTGTTATGGGGGGGTATGTTTAGTTGTGGTAGGGGTCTGGTGTTGTAGTGTTATGGGGGGTATGTTTAGTTGTGGTAGGGGTCTGGTGTTGTAGTGTTATGGGGGTATGTTTAGTTGTGGTAGGGGGTCTGGTGTTGTAGTGTTATGGGGGTATGTTTAGTTGTGGTAGGGGTCTGGTGTTGTAGTGTTATGGGGGTATGTTTAGTTGTGGTAGGGGGCCTGGTGTTGTAGTGTTATGGGGGTATGTTTGGTTGTGGTAGGGGGCTGGTGTTGTAGTGTTATGGGGGTATGTTTAGTTGTGGTAGGGGTCTGGTGTTGTAGTGTTATGGGGGGTATGTTTAGTTGTGGTAGGGGGTCTGGTGTTGTAGTGTTATGGGGGTATGTTTAGTTGTGGTAGGGGTCTGGTGTTGTAGTGTTATGGGGGTATGTTTAGTTGTGGTAGGGGTCTGGTGTTGTAGTGTTATGGGGTATGTTTAGTTGTGGTAGGGGTCTGGTGTTGTAGTGTTATGGGGGTATGTTTAGTTGTGGTAGGGGTCTGGTGTTGTAGTGTTATGGGGGTATGTTTAGTTGTGGTAGGGGTCTGGTGTTGTAGTGTTATGGGGTATGTTTAGTTGTGGTAGGGGTCTGGTGTTGTAGTGTTATGGGGGTATGTTTAGTTGTGGTAGGGGGTCTGGTGTTGTAGTGTTATAGGGGGTATGTTTAGTTGTGGTAGGGGTCTGGTGTTGTAGTGTTATGGGGGTATGTTTAGTTGTGGTAGGGGTCTGGTGTTGTAGTGTTATGGGGGGTATGTTTAGTTGTGGTAGGGGTCTGGTGTTGTAGTGTTATGGGGGGTATGTTTATTTTAGTGGTAGGGGCCTGGTGTTGTAGTGTTATGGGGGTATGTTTAGTTGTGGTAGGGGGCCTGGTGTTGTAGTGTTATGGGAGGTATGTTTGGTTGTGGTAGGGGTCTGGTGTTGTAGTGTTATGGGGGTATGTTTAGTTGTGGTAGGGGTCTGGTGTTGTAGTGTTATGAAGTATGTTTAGTTGTGGTAGGGGCCTGGTGTTGTAGTGTTATGGGGGTATGTTTAGTTGTGGTAGGGGGCTGGTGTTGTAGTGTTATGGGGGGGAGAGGGGTATGTTTAGTTGTGGTAGGTGGTCTGGTGTTGTAGTGTTATGGGGGGTATGTTTAGTTGTGGTAGGGGTCTGGTGTTGTAGTGTTATGGGGGTATGTTTAGTTGTGGTAGGGGTCTGGTGTTGTAGTGTTATGGGGGTATGTTTAGTTGTGGTAGGTGGTCTGGTGTTGTAGTGTTATGGGGGTATGTTTAGTTGTGGTAGGGGTCCTGGTGTTGTAGTGTTATGGGGGCCTGTTTAGTTGTGGTAGGGGCCTGGTGTTGTAGTGTTATGGGGGGGTATGTTTAGTTGTGGTAGGGGGCCTGGTGTTGTAGTGTTATGGGGGTATGTTGTAGCTCAGTTGGTAGAGCTGGTGCTTGTAACGCCAGGGTATGTTTAGGGTTAGAGTCTGGTGTTGTAGTACGTAGAATGTATGCACACATGACTGTAAGTCGCTTTGGTAGCGTTATAAATGGCATATATTATTATATATTATTATGTTTAGTTGTGGTAGGGGTCTGGTGTTGTAGTGTTATGGGGGTATGTTTAGTTGTGGTAGGGGTCTGGTGTTGTAGTGTTATGGGGGGGTATGTTTAGTTGTGGTAGGGGTCTGGTGTTGTAGTGTTATGGGGGTATGTTTAGTTGTGGTAGGGGGTCTGGTGTTGTAGTGTTATGTATGTTTAGTTGTGGTAGGGGTCTGGTGTTTGGGGGGTATGTTTAGTTGTGGTAGGGGCCTGGTGTTGTAGTGTTATGGGGGTATGTTTAGTTGTGGTAGGGGTCTGGTGTTGTAGTGTTATGGGGGTATGTTTAGTTGTGTAGGGGGTCTGGTGTTGTAGTGTTATGGGGGTATGTTTAGTTGTGGTAGGGGTCTGGTGTTGTAGTGTTATGGGGGTATGTTTAGTTGTGGTAGGGGTCTGGTGTTGTAGTGTTATAGGGGTATGTTTAGTTGTGGTAGGGGGCCTGGTGTTGTAGTGTTATGGGGAAGTATGTTTAGTTGTGGTAGGGGGTCTGGTGTTGTAGTGTTATGGGGGTATGTTTAGTTGTGGTAGGGGTCTGGTGTTGTAGTGTTATGGGGGTATGTTTAGTTGTGGTAGGGGCCTGGTGTTGTAGTGTTATGGGGGTATGTTTAGTTGTATAGGGGGCTGGTGTTGTAGTGTTATGGGGGGGGGTATGTTTAGTTGTGGTAGGGGGCCTGGTGTTGTAGTGTTATGGGGGTATGTTTAGTTGTGGTAGGGGTCTGGTGTTGTAGTGTTATAGGGGTATGTTTAGTTGTGGTAGGGGTCTGGTGTTGTAGTGTTATGGGGGTATGTTTAGTTGTGGTAGGGGTCTGGTGTTGTAGTGTTATGGGGTATGTTTAGTTGTGGTAGGGGTCTGGTGTTGTAGTGTTATGGAAGTATGTTTAGTTGTGGTAGGGGGCCTGGTGTTGTAGTGTTATGGGGGGGGGTATGTTTAGTTGTGGTAGGGGTCTGGTGTTGTAGTGTTATAGGGGGGGGGTATGTTTAGTTGTGGTAGGGGTCTGGTGTTGTAGTGTTATGGGGGTATGTTTAGTTGTTTAGTTGTGTTGTAGTGTTATGGGGGGTATGTTTAGTTGTGGTAGGGGGCCTGGTGTTGTAGTGTTATGGGGGTATGTTTAGTTGTGGTAGGGGCCTGGTGTTGTAGTGTTATGGGGGTATGTTTAGTTGTGGTAGGGGCCTGGTGTTGTAGTGTTATGGGGTATGTTTAGTTGTGGTAGGGGTCTGGTGTTGTAGTGTTATGGGGGTATGTTTAGTTGTGGTAGGGGTCTGGTGTTGTAGTGTTATGGAAGGTATGTTTAGTTGTGGTAGGGGTCTGGTGTTGTAGTGTTATGGGGGTATGTTTAGTTGTGGTAGGGGCCTGGTGTTGTAGTGTTATGGGGGGTATGTTTAGTTGTGGTAGGGGTCTGGTGTTGTAGTGTTATGGGGGTATGTTTAGTTGTGGTAGGGGGTCTGGTGTTGTAGTGTTATGGGGGTATGTTTAGTTGTGGTAGGGGTCTGGTGTTGTAGTGTTATGGGGGTATGTTTAGTTGTGGTAGGGGCCTGGTGTTGTAGTGTTATGGGGGTATGTTTAGTTGTGGTAGGGGTCTGGTGTTGTAGTGTTATGGGGGAAGTATGTTTAGTTGTGGTAGGGGCTGGTGTTGTAGTGTTATGGGGGTATGTTTAGTTGTGGTAGGGGTCTGGTGTTGTAGTGTTATGGCGGGGGTATGTTTAGTTGTGGTAGGGGCCTGGTGTTGTAGTGTTATGGGGGGTATGTTTAGTTGTGGTAGGGGTCTGGTGTTTGTAGTGTTATAGAGAGTATGTTTAGTTGTGGTAGGGGCCTGGTGTTGTAGTGTTATGGAAGTATGTTTAGTTGTGGTAGGGGTCTGGTGTTGTAGTGTTATGGGGGTATGTTTAGTTGTGGTAGGGGTCTGGTGTTGTAGTGTTATGGGGGTATGTTTAGTTGTGGTAGGGGTCTGGTGTTGTAGTGTTATGGGAAGTATGTTTAGTTGTGGTAGGGGTCTGGTGTTGTAGTGTTATGGGGGTATGTTTAGTTGTGGTAGGGGTCTGGTGTTGTAGTGTTATGGGGGGTATGTTTAGTTGTGGTAGGGGTCTGGTGTTGTAGTGTTATGGGGGGTATGTTTAGTTGTGGTAGGGGTCTGGTGTTGTAGTGTTATGGGGGTATGTTTAGTTGTGGTAGGGGGCCTGGTGTTGTAGTGTTATAGGGGGGTATGTTTAGTTGTGGTAGGGGTCTGGTGTTGTAGTGTTATAGAAGTATGTTTAGTTGTGGTAGGGGTCTGGTGTTGTAGTGTTATGGGGTATGTTTAGTTGTGGTAGGGGTCTGGTGTTGTAGTGTTATGGAAGTATGTTTAGTTGTGGTAGGGGGTCTGGTGTTGTAGTGTTATGGGGGGTATGTTTAGTTGTGGTAGGGGTCTGGTGTTGTAGTGTTATGGGGGTATGTTTAGTTGTGGTAGGGGTCTGGTGTTGTAGTGTTATGGGGGTATGTTTAGTTGTGGTAGGGGTCTGGTGTTGTAGTGTTATGGGGGTATGTTTAGTTGTGGTAGGGGTCTGGTGTTGTAGTGTTATGGGGTATGTTTAGTTGTGGTAGGGGTCTGGTGTTGTAGTGTTATGGGGGTATGTTTAGTTGTGGTAGGGGTCTGGTGTTGTAGTGTTATAGAAGTATGTTTAGTTGTGGTAGGGGGTCTGGTGTTGTAGTGTTATGGAAGTATGTTTAGTTGTGGTAGGGGTCTGGTGTTGTAGTGTTATGGGGGTATGTTTAGTTGTGGTAGGGGGCTGGTGTTGTAGTGTTATGGGAAGTATGTTTAGTTGTGGTAGGGGTCTGGTGTTGTAGTGTTATAGAAGTATGTTTAGTTGTGGTAGGGGCTGGTGTTGTAGTGTTATGGAGTATGTTTAGTTGTGGTAGGGGTCTGGTGTTGTAGTGTTATGGGGGTATATGTTTAGTTGTGGTAGGGGCCTGGTGTTGTAGTGTTATAGAAGTATGTTTAGTTGTGGTAGGGGCCTGGTGTTGTAGTGTTTTAGGGGGTTATGTTTAGTTGTGGTAGGGGCTGGTGTTTGTAGTGTTTTGGGGGTATGTTTAGTTGTGGTAGGGGTCTGGTGTTGTAGTGTTATGGGGGTATGTTTAGTTGTGGTAGGGGTCTGGTGTTGTAGTGTTATAGGGGGTATGTTTAGTTGTGGGGGGGTCTGGTGTTGTAGTGTTATAGAAGTATGTTTAGTTGTAGGGGTCTGGTATTGTAGTGTTATGGGGGTATGTTTAGTTGTGGGGGGCCTGGTGTTGTAGTGTTATGGGGGAAGTATGTTTAGTTGTGGTAGGGGTCTGGTGTTGTAGTGTTATGGGGGGGGGTATGTTTAGTTGTGGTAGGGGTCTGGTGTTGTAGTGTTATGAAGTATGTTTAGTTGTGGTAGGGGTCTGGTGTTGTAGTGTTATGGGGTATGTTTAGTTGTGGTAGGGGGTAGTGTTGTAGTGTTATGGGGGTATGTTTAGTTGTGGTAGGGGACTGGTGTTGTAGTGTTATGGGGGTATGTTTAGTTGTGGTAGGGGCCTGGTGTTGTAGTGTTATGGGGGTATGTTTAGTTGTGGTAGGGGCCTGGTGTTTGTAGTGTTATAGAAGTATGTTTAGTTGTGGTAGGGGGCCTGGTGTTGTAGTGTTATGGGGTATGTTTAGTTGTGGTAGGGGGCCTGGTGTTGTAGTGTTATGTGGGGGTATGTTTAGTTGTGTAGGGGTCTGGTGTTGTTATGGGGGTATGTTTAGTTGTGGTAGGGGCCTGGTGTTGTAGTGTTATGGAAGTATGTTTAGTTGTGGTAGGGGTCTGGTGTTGTAGTGTTATGGGGGGGTATGTTTAGTTGTGGTAGGGGTCTGGTGTTGTAGTGTTATGGGGGGTATGTTTAGTTGTGGTAGGGGTCTGGTGTTGTAGTGTTATGGGGGTATGTTTAGTTGTGGTAGGGGTCTGGTGTTGTAGTGTTATGGGGGTATGTTTAGTTGTGGTAGGGGCCTGGTGTTGTAGTGTTATGGGGGTATGTTTAGTTGTGGTAGGGGCCTGGTGTTGTAGTGTTGTGGGGGTATGTTTAGTTGTGGTAGGGGTCTGGTGTTGTAGTGTTATGGGGGTATGTTTAGTTGTGGTAGGGGGACTGGTGTTGTAGTGTTATGGGAGGGGTATGTTTAGTTGTGGTAGGGGCCTGGTGTTGTAGTGTTATGGGGGGTATGTTTAGTTGTGGTAGGGGTCTGGTGTTGTAGTGTTATGGGGGTATGTTTAGTTGTGGTAGGGGCCTGGTGTTGTAGTGTTATGGGGGGTATGTTTAGTTGTGGTAGGGGCCTGGTGTTGTAGTGTTATGGGGGGTATGTTTAGTTGTGGTAGGGGTCTGGTGTTGTAGTGTTATGGGGGTATGTTTAGTTGTGGTAGGGGGACTGGTGTTGTAGTGTTATGGGAGGGGGGTATGTTTAGTTGTGGTAGGGGCCTGGTGTTGTAGTGTTATAGAAGGGTATGCTTAGTTGTGGTAGGGGCCTGGTGTTTGTAGTATTATGGGGAGGGGGTATGTTTAGTTGTGGTAGGGGGCCTGGTGTTGTAGTGTTATGGAGGTATGCTTAGTTGTGGTAGGGGGCCTGGTGTTGTAGTGTTATGGGAGGGTATGTTTAGTTGTGGTAGGGGGCCTGGTGTTGTAGTGTTATGGGGGGGGGTATGCTTAGTTGTGGTAGGGGGCCTGGTGTTGTAGTGTTATGGGGAGGGGGGGGTGGTATCCCCAGCCAAGAAGTTATCACGGGAATCCCATCTCACCACATTGGACACTGAAATAGTATGAGGGATGACAGAGAGGATGAGGTATGTCTTAAGATGTCTCCGGATGGGAAATGAGAGTCTCCATGGATCTCCCTCTGGGACCTAAAGGGCAGACGGGTCGTACTGATGGGTGGACCATCTCACCTCAACCCCTCTCTGACCCAAATCCTTTTCTCTTCAGCAGACTGACAGATAAAACCACTTCTTATCCAGAACTATTTACAGACCAGAGGTGTTTATAATGTACTGTATTGACAGACCAGAGGTGTTTATAATGTACTGTATTTACAGACCAGAGGTGTTTATAATGTACTGTATTTACAGACCAGAGGTGTTTATAATGTACTGTATTTACAGATCAGAGGTGTTTATAATTTACTGTATTTACAGACCAGAATTGTTTATAATGTACTGTATTTACAGACCAGAGGTGTTTATCATGTACTGTATTTACAGACCAGAGGTGTTTATAATGTACTGTATTTACAGACCAGAGGTGTTTATAATGTACTGTATTTACAGACCAGAGGTGTTTATAATGTACTGTATTTACAGACCAGAGGTGTTTATAATGTACTGTATTTACAGACCAGAGGTGTTTATAATGTACTGTATTTACAGACCAGAGGTGTTTATAATGTACTGTATTTACAGACCAGAGGTGTTTATAATGTACTGTATTTACAGACCAGAGGTGTTTATAATGTACTGTATTTACAGACCAGAGGTGTTTATAATGTACTGTATTGACAGACCAGAGGTGTTTATAATGTACTGTATTGACAGACCAGAGGTGTTTATAATGTACTGTATTGACAGACCAGAGGTGTTTATAATGTACTGTATTGACAGACCAGAGGTGTTTATAATGTACTGTATTGACAGACCAGAGGTGTTTATAATGTACTGTATTTACAGACCAGAGGTGTTTATAATGTACTGTATTTACAGGCCAGAGGTGTTTATAATGTACTGTATTTACAGACCAGAGGTGTTTATAATGTACTGTATTGACAGACCAGAGGTGTTTATAATGTACTGTATTTACAGACCAGAGGTGTTTATAATGTACTGTATTGACAGACCAGAGGTGTTTATAATGTACTGTATTTACAGACCAGAGGTGTTTATAATGTACTGTATTTACAGACCAGAGGTGTTTATAATGTACTGTATTTACAGACCAGAGGTGTTTATAATGTACTGTATTTACAGACCAGAGGTGTTTATAATGTACTGTATTTACAGACCAGAGGTGTTTATAATGTACTGTATTTACAGACCAGAGGTGTTTATAATGTACTGTATTTACAGACCAGAGGTGTTTATAATGTACTGTATTTACAGACCAGAGGTGTTTATAATGTACTGTATTTACAGACCAGAGGTGTTTATAATGTACTGTATTTACAGACCAGAGGTGTTTATAATGTACTGTATTTACAGACCAGAGGTACTGTTTTATATATGTACTGTATTTACAGACCAGAGGTGTTTATAATGTACTGTATTTACAGACCAGAGGTGTTTATCATGTACTGTATTTACAGACCAGAGGTGTTTATAATGTACTGTATTTACAGACCAGAGGTGTTTATAATGTACTGTATTTACAGACCAGAGGTGTTTATAATGTACTGTATTTACAGACCAGAGGTGTTTATCATGTACTGTATTTACAGACCAGAGGTGTTTATAATGTACTGTATTTACAGACCAGAGTGTTTATAATGTACTGTATTTACAGACCAGAGGTGTTTATAATGTACTGTATTTACAGACCAGAGGTGTTTATAATGTACTGTATTTACAGACCAGAGGTGTTTATAATGTACTGTATTTACAGACCAGAGGTGTTTATAATGTACTGTATTTACAGACCAGAGGTGTTTATAATGTACTGTATTTACAGACCAGAGGTGTTTATAATGTACTGTATTGACAGACCAGAGGTGTTTATAATGTACTGTATTTACAGACCAGAGGTGTTTATAATGTACTGTATTTACAGACCAGAGGTGTTTATAATGTACTGTATTTACAGACCAGAGGTGTTTATAATGTACTGTATTTACAGACCAGAGGTGTTTATAATGTACTGTATTTACAGACCAGAGGTGTTTATAATGTACTGTATTTACAGACCAGAGGTGTTTATAATGTACTGTATTTACAGACCAGAGGTGTTTATAATGTACTGTATTTACAGACCAGAGGTGTTTATAATGTACTGTATTTACAGACCAGAGGTGTTTATAATGTACTGTATTTACAGACCAGAGGTGTTTATAATGTACTGTATTTACAGACCAGAGGTGTTTATAATGTACTGTATTTACAGACCAGAGGTGTTTATAATGTACTGTATTTACAGACCAGAGGTGTTTATAATGTACTGTATTTACAGACCAGAGGTGTTTATAATGTACTGTATTTACAGACCAGAGGTGTTTATAATGTACTGTATTTACAGACCAGAGGTGTTTATAATGTACTGTATTTACAGACCAGAGGTGTTTATAATGTACTGTATTGACAGACCAGAGGTGTTTATAATGTACTGTATTTACAGACCAGAGGTGTTTATAATGTACTGTATTTACAGACCAGAGGTGTTTATAATGTACTGTATTTACAGACCAGAGGTGTTTATAATGTACTGTATTTACAGACCAGAGGTGTTTATAATTACAGACCAGAGGTGTTTATAATGTACTGTATTTACAGACCAGAGGTGTTTATAATGTACTGTATTTACAGACCAGAGGTGTTTATAATGTACTGTATTTACAGACCAGAGGTGTTTATAATGTACTGTATTGACAGACCAGAGGTGTTTATAATGTACTGTATTTACAGACCAGAGGTGTTTATAATGTACTGTATTTACAGACCAGAGGTGTTTATAATGTACTGTATTTACAGACCAGAGGTGTTTATAATGTACTGTATTTACAGACCAGAGGTGTTTATAATGTACTGTATTTACAGACCAGAGGTGTTTATAATGTACTGTATTTACAGTATAATGTACTGTATTACAGACCAGAGGTGTTTATAATGTACTGTATTTACAGACCAGAGGTGTTTATAATGTACTGTATTTACAGACCAGAGGTGTTTATAATGTACTGTATTTACAGACCAGAGGTGTTTATAATGTACTGTATTTACAGACCAGAGGTGTTTATAATGTACTGTATTTACAGACCAGAGGTGTTTATAATGTACTGTATTTACAGACCAGAGGTGTTTATAATGTACTGTATTTACAGACCAGAGGTGTTTATAATGTACTGTATTTACAGACCAGAGGTGTTTATAATGTACTGTATTTACAGACCAGAGGTGTTTATAATGTACTGTATTTACAGACCAGAGGTGTTTATAATGTACTGTATTTACAGACCAGAGGTTTTATAATGTACTGTATTTACAGACCAGAAACAATTTATAATGTACTGTATTTACAGACCAGAGGTGTTTATAATGTACTGTATTTACAGACCAGAGGTGTTTATAATGTACTGTATTTACAGACCAGAGGTGTTTATAATGTACTGTATTTAAGACCAGAGGTGTTTATAATGTACTGTATTTACAGACCAGAGAGTGTTTATAATGTACTGTATTTACAGACCAGAGAGTGTTTATAATGTACTGTATTTACAGACCAGAGGTGTTTATAATGTACTGTATTTACAGACCAGAGGTGTTTATAATGTACTGTATTTACAGACCAGAGGTGTTTATAATGTACTGTAGTTTACAGACCAGAGGTGTTTATAATGTACTGTATTTACAGACCAGAGGTGTTTATAATGTACTGTATTTACAGACCAGAGATATGAAGACCAGGGTTTATAATGTACTGTATTTACAGACCAGAGGTGTTTATAATGTACTGTATTTACAGACCAGAGGTGTTTATAATGTACTGTATTTACAGACCAGAGGTATTTATAATGTACTGTATTTACAGACCAGAGGTGTTTATAATGTACTGTATTTACAGACCAGAGGTGTTTATAATGTACTGTATTTACAGACCAGAGGTGAAGGATAATGTAGTTTATAATGTACTGTATTTACAGACCAGAGGTGAAGGATAATGTACTGTATTTACAGACCAGAGGTGTTTATAATGTACTGTATTTACAGACCAGATATAATGTACTGTATTTACAGACCAGAGGTGTTTATAATGTACTGTATTTACAGACCCAGATATGTTTATAATGTACTGTATTTACAGACCAGAGGTGTTTATAATGTACTGTATTTACAGACCAGAGGTGTTTATAATGTACTGTATTTACAGACCAGAGGTGTTTATAATGTACTGTATTTACAGACCAGAGGTATAATGTACTGTATTTACAGACCAGAGAAGATAATGTACTGTATTTACAGACCAGAGGTGTTTATAATGTACTGTATTTACAGACCAGAGGTGTTTATAATGTACTGTATTTACAGACCAGAGGTGTTTATAATGTACTGATTGACAGACCAGAGGAGTTTATAATGTACTGTATTTACAGACCAGAGAGTGTTTATAATGTACTGTATTTACAGACCAGAGGTGTTTATAATGTACTGTATTTACAGACCAGAGGTGATAATGTACTGTATTTACAGACCAGAGGTGAAGATAATGTACTGTATTTCAGACCAGAGGTGAATAATGTACTGTATTTACAGACCAGACATGTTTATAATGTAGTATTTACAGACCAGACATGTTTATAATGTACTGTATTTACAGACCAGAGGTGAAGGGAATGTACTGTATTTACAGACCAGACATGAAGGGTACTGTATTTACAGACCAGAGGTGTTTATAATGTACTGTATTTACAGACCAGAGGTGAAGGAATGTACTGTATTTACAGACCAGAGGTGTTTATAATGTACTGTATTTACAGACCAGAGGTGAATAATGTACTGTATTTACAGACCAGAGTGTTTATAATGTACTGTATTTACAGACCAGACATGAAGGGAATGTACTGTATTTCACAGACATGAAGGTTTTATAATGTACTGTATTTAAGACCAGAGATAATGTACTGTATTTACAGACCAGAAGGTGTTTATAATGACTGTATTTAAGACCAGAGATAATGACTGTATTTACAGACCAGAGGTGTTTATAATGTACTGTATTTACAGACCAGAGGTGTTTATAATGTACTGAAGGGGTATTTACAGACCAGAGGTGTTTATAGTACTGTATTTACAGACCAGAGGTGTTTATAATGTACTGTATTTACAGACCAGAGATAATGTACTGTATTTACAGACCAGAAGGGAAGGAGAGTTCAAGACCAGAGATATGACTGTATTTACAGACCAGAGGTGTTTATAATGTACTGTATTTACAGACCAGAGGTGTTTGTAATGTACTGTATTTCAGACCAGAGGATAATGTACTGTATTTACAGACCAGAGGTTTTATAATGTACTGTATTTACAGACCAGAGGTGTTTATAATGTACTGTATTTACAGACCAGAGGTTCATAATGTACCAACAGATCATGAAGGGAAGGAGAGTTCAGCAACCAGCAGGTCTTAATAATATAAGGGAATATATGCCATTTATCAGAGTTCAAGACCAGTCAGATATGAAGGGAAGGATGTTCAAGCTACAGAAGAAGAAGGAGAGTTCAAGACTTCAATCAGAAGAAGGAGAGTTCAAGGCCCAGAATGAATAAAGAGAAAACAATAAAATACTGATCTGCCCAGACATGAAGAGAGGAGAGTTCAAGACCCAGATATGAAGGGAAGGAGAGTTCAAGACCCAGACATGAAGGGGAGTTCAAGACCCAGATATGAAGGGAGGGAGAGTTCAAGGTCCAGATATGAAGAGAAGGGGAGTTCAAGACCCAGATATGAAGGGAGGGAGAGTTCAAGGTCCAGATATGAAGAGAAGGGGAGTTCAAGACCCAGATATGAAGGGAAGGAGAGTTCAAGACCCAGACATGAAGGGAAGGAGAGTTCAAGACCCAGACATGAAGGGAAGGAGAGTTCAAGACCCAGATATGAAGGGAGGGAGAGTTCAAGACCCAGATATGAAGGGGAGTTCATGGTCCAGATATGAAGGGGAGTTCAAGGTCCAGACATGAAGAGAGGAGAGTTCAAGACCCAGATATGAAGGGAGGGAGAGTTCAAGACCCAGATATGAAGGGGAGTTCATGGTCCAGATATGAAGGGGAGTTCAAGGTCCAGACATGAAGAGAGGAGAGTTCAAGACCCAGATATGAAGGGAAGGAGAGTTCAAGGTCCAGACATGAAGAGAGGAGAGTTCAAGACCCAGATATGAAGGGAAGGAGAGTTCAAGACCCAGATATGAAGGGAAGGAGAGTTCAAGACCCATATATGAAGGGAGGGAGAGTTCAAGACCCAGATATGAAGGGGAGTTCATGGTCCAGATATGAAGGGGAGTTCAAGGTCCAGACATGAAGAGAGGAGAGTTCAAGACCCAGATATGAAGGGAAGGAGAGTTCAAGACCCAGATATGAAGGGAAGGAGAGTTCAAGACCCAGACATGAAGGGAAGGAGAGTTCAAGACCCAGATATGAAGGGAGGGAGAGTTCAAGACCCAGATATGAAGGGAAGGAGTTCAAGGAGATTGAAGGGAAGGAGAAGGCCCAGACATGAAGGGAAGGAGAGTTCAAGGCCCAGATATGAAGGGAAGGAGAGTTCAAGACCCAGACATGAAGGGAAGGAGAGTTCAAGACCCAGATATGAAGGGAAGGAGAGTTCAAGGCCCAGATATGAAGGGAAGGAGAGTTCAAGACCCAGACATGAAGGGAAGGAGAGTTCAAGACCCAGACATGAAGGGAAGGAGTTCAAGACCCAGACATGAAGGGAAGGAGAGTTCAAGACCCAGACATGAAGGGAAGGAGAGTTCAAGACCCAGACATGAAGAGAAGGAGAGTTCAAGACCCAGACATGAAGGGAAGGAGAGTTCAAGACCCAGACATGAAGAGAGGAGAGTTCAAGACCCAGATATGAAGGGAGGAGAGTTCAAGACCCAGACATGAAGGGGAGTTCAAGGCCCAGATATGAAGGGAAGGGGAGTTCATGTAACCTTCGTAAAGACATGAAGAGAAGGAGAGTTCAAGACCCAGATATGAAGAGAAGGAGAGTTCAAGACCCAGATATGAAGAGAAGGAGAGTTCAAGACCCAGACATGAAGGGGAGTTCAAGACCCAGATATGAAGGGAAGGAGAGTTCAAGACCCAGATATGAAGGGAAGGAGAGTTCAAGACCCAGATATGAAGGGAAGGAGAGTTCAAGGCCCAGACATGAAGGGAGGAGAGTTCAAGACCCAGACATGAAGAGAGGAGAGTTCAAGACCCAGACATGAAGGAGAGTTCAAGACCCAGACATGAAGGAGAGTTCAAGACCCAGATATGAAGGGGAGTTCAAGGCCCAGACATGAAGAGAAGGAGAGTTCAAGACCCAGATATGAAGGGGAGTTCAAGGCCCAGACATGAAGGGAAGGAGAGTTCAAGACCCAGATATGAAGGGAAGGAGAGTTCAAGACCCAGATATGAAGGGGAGAGTTCAAGGCCCAGACATGAAGGGAAGGAGAGTTCAAGACCCAGATATGAAGAGAAGGAGAGTTCAAGACCCAGATATGAAGGGGAGTTCAAGGCCCAGATATGAAGGGAAGGAGAGTTCAAGACCCAGATATGAAGGGAAGGAGAGTTCAAGACCCAGATATGAAGGGGAGTTCAAGGCCCAGACATGAAGAGAAGGAGAGTTCAAGACCCAGATATGAAGGGGGAGTTCAAGGCCCAGAATGAAGGGAAAGGAGTTCAAGACCCAGATATGAAGGGGAAGTTCAAGACCCAGATATGAAGGGAGATATGAAGAGAAGGAGAGTTCAAGACCCAGATATGAAGGGAGGAGAGTTCAAGGCCCAGACATGAAGGGAAGGAGAGTTCAAGACCCAGATATGAAGGGGAGTTCAAGACCCAGACATGAAGGAAGGAGAGTTCAAGACCCAGATATGAAGGGAAGGGAGTTCAAGACCCAGACATGAAGGGAAGGAGAGTTCAAGACCCAGATATGAAGGGAGGGGAGTTCAAGGCCCAGACATGAAGGGAAGGAGAGTTCAAGACCCAGACATGAAGGGAAGGAGAGTTCAAGGCCCAGACATGAAGGGGAGTTCAAGGCCCAGACATGAAGGGAAGGAGAGTTCAAGACCCAGATATGAAGGGGGGAGTTCAAGGCCCAGACATGAAGGGGAGAGTTCAAGACCCAGATATGAAGGGAAGTTCAAGGCCCAGAGAAGGGGAGTTCAAGGCCCAGACATGAAGGGGAGAGTTCAAGACCCAGACATGAAGGGAAGGAGTTCAAGGCCCAGATATGAAGGGAAGGAGAGTTCAAGGCCCAGATATGAAGGGAGAGGGGAGAGTTCAAGGCCCAGACATGAAGGGAAGGAGAGTTCAAGACCCAGACATGAAGGGGAGTTCAAGGCCCAGACATGAAGGAAGGAGAGTTCAAGGCCCAGATATGAAGGGAAGGAGACGACTGTAACCTCTGTAAAGAGGACAGTAACCTCCATAAAGAGGACAGTAACCTCCGTAAAGAGGACAGTAACCCAGATCTGTAAAGAGGAAAGGTATCTCCATAAAGAGGACAGTAGTCTCCGTAAAGAGGACAGTCACTCCGTAAAGAGGACAGTAACCTCCGTAAAGAGGACAGTAGACCTCTGTAAAGAGGACAGTAACCTCTGTAAAGAGGACAGTAGTCTCCGTAAAGAGGACAGTAACCTCCGTAAAGAGGAAAGTAACCTCTGTAAAGAGGACAGTAACCTCCGTAAAGAGGACAGTAACCTCCGTAAAGAGGACAGTAACCTCTGTAAAGAGGAAAGGTATCTCCATAAAGAGGACAGTAGTCTCCGTAAAGAGGAAAGGTCACTCCGTAAAGACGACTGTAACCTCTGTAAAGAGGACAGTAACCTCTGTAAAGAGGAAAGGTATCTCCATAAAGAGGACAGTAGTCTCCGTAAAGAGGAAAGGTCACTCCGTAAAGAGGACAGTAACCTCTGTAAAGAGAAAAGGTATCTCCGTAAAGAGGACTGTAACCTCCGTAAAGAGGACAGTAACCATCAAGGGTAAATTACCTTCAAGAGTTAAGTGTAATGCGCTTCTCGACAATGCCTTTGTTGAGGGAGGGGCTGGGTGGGGAGGGCTTGGCTGGGTGGGGAGGGGTTTGGCGGGTTGGGGAGGGCTTGGCTGGGTGGGGAGTGGCTTGGCTGGGTGGGGAGGGGCTTGGCTGGGTGGGGAGGGTTTGGCGGGGTGGGGAGGGGCTGGGTGGGGAGGAGGGTCTTGGCTGGGTGGGGAGGGGCTTGGCTGGGTGGGGGAGAGGTTTGGCTGGGTGGGGAGGGGCTGGGTGGGGAGGGGCTTGTTCTCTGAGTGAGTGGCCGGGATTCAATCAAAGAACACACATTCACATCCCCATCTCTCCATCCCCCTGCAGTGTCTCAGACTGCTTCCGTAGAGCATGGTAGTATTAAGCTGCCTCTCCAGATCGTGTCTTCGTCTCCTTCCTTGATGCTCGGTACAGTTTGATACCTGAGACTGGGCAGATCGTACAGTTCATCCAGATGGAACCTGGTCTGGAACCGTTCTACGAACTGGTTCTCTCTGTCCAGACGGAACCTCATGGCCCAGAGGATCTCTGTCCCGTCCTGACACAGGTGATCGAAGGTGTCCAAGAGTTCCGCCAGGTAGGGGTGGCAGTACACCACATCGGCAGCGAACACATAGTCGTAGTGACAGGCGGCCCGAGGGAAGTGTTGTTCCAGCTCCTTCCCCCAGGACAGCTCAGTGACACGAGGAGCGTGTCTACAGGAACCCTGGTGTTACGCAGGACGTTATACTGCAGGTTACTCAGCACCTCCGGCAGGTCTGTGGACGTCACCTTGGCACCTAGGGAAAAAACACCAGTTACCAAACAGGAAGGAGATGTCTGTCCTCTGGAGAGGGCGGTTTCACCGACCGGACGTGCTACCTGTCCCAGACCTGCTGTCAGTTACCAAACAGGAAGGAGATGTCTGTCCTCTGGAAAGGGCGGTTTCCCCCGACCGGACGTGCTACCTGTCCCAGACCTGCTGTCAGTTACCAAACAGGAAGGAGATGTCTGTCCTCTGGAGAGGGCGGTGTGACCGGACGTGCTACCTGTCCCAGACCTGCTGTCAGTTACCAAACAGGAAGGAGATGTCTGTCCTCTGAAGAGGGCGGTTTCACCGGACGTGCTACCTGTCCCAGACCTGCTGTCAGTTACCAAACAGGAAGGAGATGTCTGTCCTCTGAAAGGGCGGTGTGACCGGACGTGCTACCTGTCCCAGACCTGCTGTCAGTTACCAAACAGGAAGGAGATGTCTGTCCTCTGAAGAGGGCGGTGTGACCGGACGTGCTACCTGTCCCAGACCTGCTGTCAGTTACCAAACAGGAAGGAGATGTCTGTCCTCTGAAGAGGGCGGTGTGACCGGACGTGCTACCTGTCCCAGACCTGCTGTCAGTTACCAAACAGGAAGGAGATGTCTGTCCTCTGGAGAGGGCGGTGTGACCGGACGTGCTACCTGTCCCAGACCTGCTGTCAGTTACCAAACAGGAAGGAGATGTCTGTCCTCTGGAGAGGGCGGTGTGACCGGACGTGCTACCTGTCCCAGACCTGCTGTCAGTTACCAAACAGGAAGGAGATGTCTGTCCTCTGGAAGAGGGCGGTGTGACCGGACGTGCTACCTGTCCCAGACCTGCTGTCAGTTACCAAACAGGAAGGAGATGTCTGTCCTCTGAAGAGGGCGGTGTGACCGGACGTGCTACCTGTCCCAGACCTGCTGTCAGTTACCAAACAGGAAGGAGATGTCTGTCCTCTGGAGAGGGCGGTGTGACCGGACGTGCTACCTGTCCCAGACCTGCTGTCAGTTACCAAACAGGAAGGAGATGTCTGTCCTCTGAAGAGGCGGTGTGACCGGACGTGCTACCTGTCCCAGACCTGCTGTCAGTTACCAAACAGGAAGGAGATGTCTGTCCTCTGAAGAGGCGGTGTGACCGGACGTGCTACCTGTCCCAGACCTGCTGTCAGTTACCAAACAGGAAGGAGATGTCTGTCCTCTGGAGAGGGCGGTGTGACCGGACGTGCTACCTGTCCCAGACCTGCTGTCAGTTACCAAACAGGAAGGAGATGTCTGTCCTCTGGAGAGGGCGGTGTGACCGGACGTGCTACCTGTCCCAGACCTGCTGTCAGTTACCAAACAGGAAGGAGATGTCTGTCCTCTGGAGAGGGCGGTGTGACCGGACGTGCTACCTGTCCCAGACCTGCTGTCAGTTACCAAACAGGAAGGAGATGTCTGTCCTCTGGAGAGGGCGGTGACCGGACGTGCTACCTGTCCCAGACCTGCTGTCAGTTACCAAACAGGAAGGAGATGTCTGTCCTCTGGAGAGGGCGGTGTGACCGGACGTGCTACCTGTCCCAGACCTGCTGTCAGTTACCAAACAGGAAGGAGATGTCTGTCCTCTGGAGAGGGCGGTGTGACCGGACGTGCTACCTGTCCCAGACCTGCTGTCAGTTACCAAACAGGAAGGAGATGTCTGTCCTCTGAAGAGGGCGGTGTGACCGGACGTGCTACCTGTCCCAGACCTGCTGTCAGTTACCAAACAGGAAGGAGATGTCTGTCCTCTGAAGAGGGCGGTGTGACCGGGCGTGCTACCTGTCCCAGACCTGCTGTCAGTTACCAAACAGGAAGGAGATGTCTGTCCTCTGAAGAGGGCGGTGACCGGACGTGCTACCTGTCCCAGACCTGCTGTCAGTTACCAAACAGGAAGGAGATGTCTGTCCTCTGGAGAGGGCGGTGTGACCGGACGTGCTACCTGTCCCAGACCTGCTGTCAGTTACCAAACAGGAAGGAGATGTCTGTCCTCTGGAGAGGGCGGTGTGACCGACGTGCTACCTGTCCCAGACCTGCTGTCAGTTACCAAACAGGAAGGAGATGTCTGTCCTCTGGAGAGGGCGGTGTGACCGGACGTGCTACCTGTCCCAGACCTGCTGTCAGTTACCAAACAGGAAGGAGATGTCTGTCCTCTGGAGAGGGCGGTGTGACCGACGTGCTACCTGTCCCAGACCTGCTGTCAGTTACCAAACAGAAGGAGATGTCTGTCCTCTGGAGAGGGCGGTGTGACCGGACGTGCTACCTGTCTCAGACCTGCTGTCAGTTACCAAACAGGAAGGAGGATGTCTGTCCTCTGGAGAGAGCGGTGACCGGACGTGCTACCTGTCCCAGACCTGCTGTCAGTTACCAAACAGGAAGGAGATGTCTGTCCTCTGAAGAGGGCGTTTCCCGACCCCGGACGTGCTACCTGTCCCAGACCTGCTGTCAGTTACCAAACAGGAAGGAGATGTCTGTCCTCTGGAGAGGCGGTGTGACGGGCGTGCTACTGTCCCAGACCTGCTGTCAGTTACCAAACAGGAAGGAGATGTCTGTCCTCTGGAGAGGGCGGTGTGACCGAGACGTGCTACCTGTCCCCCAGACCTGCTGTCAGTTACCGACAGGAAGGAGATGTCTGTCCTCTGAAGAGGCGGGTATTGTGACCAGACGGTGCTGCTGTCCCAGACCTGCTGTCAGTTACCAAACAGGGAAGGAGATGTCTGTCCTCTGAAGAGGGCGGTGTGACCGGACGTGCTACCTGTACTCCAGACCTGCTGTCAGTTACCAAACAGGAAGGAGATGTCTGTCCTCTGGAGAGGGCGGTGTGACCGGACGTGCTACC